>NW_016161492.1:50243-50915 GCF_001687245.7 Rhagoletis zephyria
TCACATATATGTATCTCGCTAACCGTTCTAGCAATTTGAACCAAACTCGGTATGGTTATTGTGCTTGCCACATAAAAGCAAAGCGTTGAAAATTATTGAAATCGGACTAAAATTACGACCGCTTTTCATATAACGGTATATTTCAGAAATGCTTGAAACTGCAATATTTCGAAATTTAAGGACGCTAATTTACTTAAAATTTATACACCCCGGCTTATCGTGTAGCGGTAGCTTTCGGAAAGGTGGAAAACATATATTTAATAATTGCGCCGGGTATTTAATGTTCGGCTCCGCCCGAACTTAGACTTTCTTACTTGTTTGCTGTAATTTTGTTTTTGTTTTATAATTATGTACACACAAATTGAAAACCTACATTTTACCTAATAGAACGCTATATTTCAACTTCAATTAACAAGAGCAATGTGATACTATCGAAACCTTTGCGAAGAGGCCAAAAGTTTAATGTCTCTAAGCCGAATATCCGATTATTCCCTTAATTAATAGAAATATGAAATATCACCATTTTGATCTGTTTCTATTTATCGCTTACAAGCAACAAAATTGATCAGCACACAAAGAAAAAATGTCGTTTTGTTAGCATCGTTCATTTAGTAAACGTCTGAGTACATACAGGGTGTCCCAGAAGTAACGTGCCAAACTTTAGGGCAAGGT
>NW_016161493.1:0-1857 GCF_001687245.7 Rhagoletis zephyria
TACACAACTTAAAGAGAAGGATTCTGAAACGACCGACCGAATGTGGTGAGCTTTCGGTCACCGAAGAAGAACTTGCCGAGAACCTCTTATGCAGAACTATACAACGAATTGAGTTCGCTACCGATTATAATTTGCTTTTGAATGGTAACCAAGTTGAAGCGTGTAGTAATTTGAGAATGCTCAACCCATACCTGGACGAAGATGGAGTTATGAGGGTAAAGGGGCGAATTGATAATGCCCCTTATATGTCCTTTGCTGCAAGAAGGCCCCGCATTATCCCAAAAGAATCTCCGCTGACACGACTAATTGTGGAGTGGTACCATCGTAAATATAAGCATATTAACACACAGACTGTCATTAACGAAATTCGATTAAAGTTTTGGATTCCATCAATTAGAGTGCTAGTTCGGAGTGTGGAGTCTCGCTGCCAAACGTGCAAGCTTCTAAAAGCCTCACCAAACCAACCGATAATGGGAGTGTTGCCACTGGATAGAGTTACCGCGTACGTTCGACCCTTTACATACACGGGACTCGAATACTTCGGGCCAATTGAGGTAACAGTTCGCCGGTGTAGAGAGAAAAGATGGATAGCACTTTTCACGTGCCTCACGGTACGCGCAGTTCATTTGGAAATCGCTAGTGATTTGTCGAGTGATGCATGTTTGCTGTGCATTAGAAATTTCATTAATCGCCGCGGTGTACCCTTGCAGATCCGAAGTGATAATGGTACCAATTTTGTTGGTTTGTTAAGGGAACTGGGCAACGAGGCAAAGTTTCTTGATCATGACATTATGGCCACCGGACTTACGCCGCTCGGTATAAAATGGAAGTTTAACACCCCATCGAACCCAGGCGAAGGGGGCGCATGGGAAAGACTCGTAAGATCTGTCAAGAGAGCTCTCTACGCCATGTTGAAGGAGCAAGCACCTCGCGTTGAAACTTTGTACAGCCTCTTGGTCGAATCAGAGAACATGATTAATTCGAGACCTCTCACTCATTTGCCCGTAACTCCAGACCAACCGGAACCGTTGACACCAAACCACTTTTTGTTAGGTGGCCCAAACTCTACGCAGACTCCTGCCCCTTATGAAGGAAGACTGTGCTCTCTACGGAAGCAATGGCGAGTTTTGCAAAACATGAAAAACGGCATGTGGAAGCGATGGATTGCCGAGTATTTGCCGGACCTAACCCGTCGTGTAAAATGGTGCCGCTCCACGAAGCCCATCTCCACTGGATGCTTAGTACTTATATGCGAAGTCGATGTGCCGAAATCCAAGTGGAGAAGAGGGAGAGTTTTGAAGATATTTTGTGGGCCAGATGCCGTTGCTAGATCTGCGGAGGTCAAGGCGTGTAGTGGTGTTTTACGACGACCTGTTTCGAAATTAGCCGTTTTGGATGTCGATGGGAAGAGTGGTGAATCTCCTCGTTCGGAATCGATTCACGGTGGCGGGGATGTTGATGACGGCAACCCTGAATAATCGATATTGATCACTCTTTGTTCTATGTTTTTTGTTATCCCTAACTCATGTATTAGTTATTATTAGTTTGTCTGTTCCGTATTTCTTGCCGGCTATTAACAGTAAATTCTATCTACGAAATTGAATATAAATTGGCTCTTCCGTTTGTCAGAAGTTAATATTGTTCTGTCCGCAGCATAGAAGAAAGCCGAAAGCGAGTAATTTGACTGTAATATAATTATTTATTTGCTATTGTAACTCTACATATTTACAGAGAATAAACCATGCCACGTCTTCTATTGTGAAGTTTGCGTTTCATTCTTTAAGCTATTTATGCGAGCGGACAACTTTATTCTTCGCTTCGTTTGCAGCAGTTTGCCCTTTTGCTCGTCACCGTTTT
>NW_016161493.1:8195-36715 GCF_001687245.7 Rhagoletis zephyria
ACGAAGCGACGCGAGCAAAAATACCACCAACTCACAATAGTAAGTGGATAAGTGGTCCAGACATTCTGCATAAAGACGAAGAGGAGTGGCCAGATAACTCGGACATGCAGAGCTCTGAAGACCATAGCAATGAGGAGATACGAGCTAACTACTCAGCCTTCGCAACCCATCAGGTATGTTTTTTGACAACTCGAATTAACCGCTTTTCAAATTTTCGTAGACTGAAACGTACGATGGCGTGGGTGTGGCGATTTGTAAAAAATCTTAACCGTAAGCGACAGAATGAGGACTTGCGCATCGGAGAGCTGAGTATGAAAGAAGAGGCGGACGCTGAGGTGTATATCTTAAAATACGTGCAGGAGGAGGTATTTTCGTCAGATTTGGAGAACCTACGGCGGAGAGTCGCTGTTTCATCTACCAGACCGCTCAAGTCGCTGAACCCCTATATCGGCGAAAACGGTTTAATTCGCGCACACGGAAGAGTAGAGCGAGCCAGGTGTCTTCCAGAGGAAACGCGAAGGCCGATTATATTACTAATAAATCCGTCAGATTTATACAATTAATGTTTCAACTTAACTTAATGCAACTTTATTTCAATTAATAGCAAACTACACAATGTATTGATTTCAGCTTGATGCTGTCAAAAGACAAGAACGAAGTGCTAGTCCTCTCACCAGAAAATCTGTCAGCTACGGGGGTTGTCATGTTGTAGGTGTACGAATAACGTGGGAAGACAGACTAGCAGAAATCGTACGACAATACCAAACAGGGTGCTTAATATTTGACACCCCTTAACGCCCAGATGGCGAGTAAAATGCCGGAATCTTTCGTGGACGTTTTGATCGCCTTGGAGTCGGTGGTTGGGGTGATGATGGTAGGATGATCCTTTCAGGTGTAGTATCTGCCGGCAATGTGGGCGATTGATGCGAGTTTAGGGATGTTTTTGTCTGTGTTGCCTCAGAAGGTGGTGAAACTGTCTCAGCTTCAGAGTCGTTTTCAGTTGAGTCACCGCTCGAAGTTGGTTCCATAGACGTGGAATTTTCATTGCTTGATGAAGTTATGCCGGCGTCAACAGGTGATCGATTCCTAATTTGGTCTAAGTGGCGCTTAATTAACCGTTCATCTTTAAGGCGAATCTTGTAAGATAATGGGCCGGTTTTGGAGTGGATGTGGCCCTCTATCCATTTAGGGCCAGACGAAAAGTTGCGGACCCATACAGGGTCTCCTTCGGAAAATGTTTCCTTTACAGTAGGATTTTCGACGGCAGGAGAGAGCTCATGCGGGTGGACCTTGTCAAAGTATGTTTTCAGCTGGCGATTGAAGATTAACTCTGCAGGTGAACGACCGGTTGCTGAATGTGGACTAATGTGCTGATTGAATACAAATCTCGTCAGGTTCAGGTCCCATTCCGAATTTGCTGGTAATTTTTTAAGAAAATCCTTTGTCGTCTGAACCATTCGCTCCGCTTGTCCATTAGACGACGGGTGAAATGGAGCACACCTGACATGGCGAATTAAATTATTTGCCATGAAGCCTTTGAACTCTCCCGATGTGAACGCCGTGCCATTATCAGACACTATTACATCTGGTAGCCCGTGAGTCGCGAAGAGGGAGCGCAAAGATTTGATGGCAGACTGAGATGATGTGGATTTAACAATATGGACTTCCAACCATTTGGAATATGAGTCGACCGTTAAAAAAATAGTTTACCGTGAAATGGTCCCGCAAAATCGACATGAAGTCGCGACCATGCGGTTTTGCCATTTCCCAAGTATGGACTGGTGCTTGAACCTTTTCGTGTCGAGTTTCTTGGCACGGAGTACAATGCTTAACGGTACCCTCAATTTCTAGATCCATTCTAGGCCACCAAACATAGCTTCTGGCTAATGCCTTCATTTTAACGATGCCAGGATGTACTGAATGTAATGCGTGTAAGATGTATTGACGACATGGCGGTGGGATAATAGTTCTGTTCCCCCATAAGAGACATCCTTCAAGAGTGCTGATCTCGTTGCGGCGCAGAAAGTATGGATATGCTTCATCGTTCCGAGATACTGAACACGGCCAGCCCCTTAACGCCCAGCTGCGTACCTTGGTGAGTAGCGGATCTTTCGACGAGAGCCTTGCTATATTTTTGGCGTTGACGATTTCGGTACTAGCCAACTCGATCATGAGTACTTCTCCATCATTAGTCCCAGTATGAGGCTCTTCAATGGGTAGGCGGCTTAGACAATCTGCGTTCCCCATCTTCTTACCCTCTCTATAAATAAATTCAAAATTGTATGCATTCAGGAACACGCTGCGACGCAACATTACGGGGGACAGGATCAGTGGGGTCTGCTTTGTTGTGCTGAAGATGCCCAGAAGCGGACGATGATCCGTAACCAATGTAAATTTTCTACCATATAAGTAGTCATGAAACTTTTTCACGCCAGCTACAATGGCGGTAGCTTCGCGGTCGATTTGTGCATAGTTTCTCTCGGATTTCGACAAGGTTCTTGAATAAAACGCTATAGGCCTTTCAGACCCATCAGACATTCTATGGCTTAGTACGGCCCCAATGCCATACGGTGAAGCGTCGCAAACGAGTATCAGTGGTAGTTTTTCATCGTAATGGACGAGTACGCTATCAGAAGTGACTAGGTGCTTGAATTTATTGAAAGAAAATTGGTGCTCAGATTTCCAGACAAAATTCCTATTTTTCTCTAAGAGGCGATGCAGGGGCTCTGCAATTGTAGCCTTATTTGGCAAAAACGAATGGTAAAAATTTAACAGTCCAAGAAAAGCCTGCAGCTGTTTCTTATCTTTGGGAGCATTCTTAATGGCCTTCATTTTTTCTGGTGAAGGTCTAACCCCAAAACCATCAATTTTGTACCCTAAAAAATTTATGGTGTGTACTCCAAATTTGCACTTATCCCGCCGAAGATGTAACCCTGATTTGTCGAATCGGGATAGCACTTCATTTAGACGCTCAGATAGTTCCGTCTCGGTTCCGCCCATGATGACTACATCGTCGAAATATGGTAACACACCAGGAATATTCCGAAGGAGCACGTCAATAAAATTCTGAAAAATTCCCGGAGCTGACGAAATACCAAATAGAAGACGGTTTACTTTAAATGCGCCTTTGTGTGTCACAACGGTTTGCAACATGGCAGAGTCTTCGTCTACAGCAAGTGGTTGGTACGCTTGTGCGAGATATAATTTAGCAAAGATCTTTCCCCCTTCTATTGAAGAGATAAGCGAGCTTATAGATGGAATTTGGAAATTGTGTGGCAACATGGCCTTATTAAGGGTAGACTTATAGTCACCACAAATTCTAATTGTTCCATCGCTTTTGAGAACTGGGACGATGGGCGTTGCCCAGTCAGAGTATTCGACAGGTTCAAAAATACCTTGAGCGCACAAACGATCGAGTTCAGTTTCAACAAGACTGCGAATAGCTATTGGAATACGGCGTGCGGGAAGCCTAATGGGTTGGATGTTGTCTTTAACTTGTAAGGAAACTGGTTCCCCTCTGAATTTGCCAAGTTCTTTTGAAAAAAGATGCTCAAATTTGCCTAAAATATGTTTGATTGTGGGCGATTCCTCAATTGCCAACACTCCCTGCACGCTTATGTCCAGCGAATCAAACCAATTACAACCCAGCACGTTGCTTTGGTTACCATTTACAATGATAAGTGGTAAGTCTTTGATTGAGCGTTTGTTGAACTCAACGTCAACATCTAAGACACCTCTGATAGGTACACCATTATGTTGAAAATCCCTCAACTCAAGACCGCACTCGTATAGTAATGGCTTAACCCCCGGCCATAATTGGTCGAATGTTTTAGAAGATACTATAGTATAATCCGAACCTGAATCCACTTCGAACTTACATGGTTTTGGTTGATGTATATGGTGGTAGATTTCTTACGACTCCGTGAGCTTAAAATCTGATTAATCCACTGTGGTTTCGACTTACCGTCTTGGTGTCGATTTTTGTCCGTAGCTTTCGTATGCTCCTTCGTCGCACCTGCGTTGACTGACCGGCAGACCCGTTGCAAATGGCCCTTGACACCACATGCAGAACAGATTGTTTCCCTATGAGAGCACTGAGATCGAGCATGTGCACCACCACAACCATTACAAGGTTTTGCGCTAGCTGTATTGTTTCAGCTTTTAAATTTTTTATTGAATTTCGGCTGATTACGTTTTCCAACTTGATTAACTTGTTCGGGTTGTCGTATTACTTGCACGTTCTTTGATGCGGCTTCCGCTGTTGTAGCCCGTTCTATGACCTTCTGCAGTTGGAGGTCAGACTCCGCGAGGAGGTTTCGTTGATGGGATTCGTCGCGCAAACCGCACACCAGACGATCACGAAGCATGCGATCTAAAGCACCGCCAAAATTGCAATCGACCGCAAGCTTCCTAAGGGCGGCTATATATTCCGCAAAGGTCTCATTCGGCATTTGATCGCGCTTGTGGAATTTGTAAAATGATGCAATTTCCGATGGACGAGGGGAAAAATGATTCGTTAATACTGCTTGAATTTCCGAAACTTGAAGGTCACTCACCTTCTTAGGGGATGCCAATGACGACAGCAGATCATAAAGCGGCGCACCGGCTAGTGTTAAAAAAATCGCCCTTTGACGCTCAGCTGTCCGTATGTCATTGGCCTGAAGAAACAACTCGAACCTAGCGTAGTATGTGGACCAATTCTCCGGATGACTTATGTCAAAAGGCTCTAATGTTCCTACTGAAGTCATTGCAGAGTTCGATGGCTCAATAGGAATTCTTCTTGAACTGGATGCTGAGTCTTCCTTTGACAAATCTCGTTCCAAAGCAGCTTCTTTTTCCAGCTTAATTGGCATTGACACACGATGCAACGAAGAATTGAATGATTGTGCAAATTCCCAGTACACGTACTTGACTTTGAATGTCAGTAAGTCGCGTAGCGGTCAAAAGGGTCACCTTCACTGGCTGACTTGTAGCCGCTCTCGATATCTGCACGTAGTTTTTTCGATAGTTTTACTTTGTCGCTTGCCAAGTCACGCGTTGTTGAAACAAACTTTAATGTGATGGGGATGATCCCATCCTCGTCGCCATTAATAAATCCGTCAGATTTATACAATTAATGTTTTAACTTAACTTAATGCAACTTTATTTCAATTAATAGCAAACTACACAATGTATTGATTTCAGCTTGATGCTGTCAAAAGACAAGAACGAAGTGCTCGTCCTCTCACCAGAAAAACTGTCAGCAACCCCCGTATGTCATGTTGTAGGTGTACGAATAGCGTGGAAGACAGACTAGCAGAAATCGTACGACAATACCACACAGGGTTCTTAATATTTGACAATTACCTAAACTGCATCAGTTGACTCGTCTCATCGCCCAGAATTACCACAACAAGGGTTATCATATCAACGTATCAACGACCATGTGTGAAATAAGACAACGCTTTTGGATCCCGTCCCTTCGCAGACTGTTGAACAGCATACAAGCAAAATGCCAGTTGTGTAGAATGCGAAGAGCGACGCCACGTCAACCACAAATGTCTGCATTGCCTCCTGATCGTGTCACGCCTTATGTGAGGCCATTTTCGTATACGGGTTTGGACTTCTTTGGACCGACTTTCGTAACAATTCGACGCCAACGAGAAAAAAGATGGGTCGCCCTGTTCACGTGTCTCACTACTAGAGCTGTGCATCTCGAAACTGCAGTGGACCTTTCGACAGACTCGTTTTTGATGGTTGTCCGAAATTTCCTGAATGGCAGAGGGATTCCAGTTCAGATGAGAAGCGACAACGGCACGAATTTTATGGGCATGGCCAAAGAGTTAGAGAAGAGTGGCTCTGAGCTAGCACCGGCAGGCATTAAATGGGTATTTACCACACCAGCAAACCCCAGCGAAAGTGGCGTTTGGGAACGACTTGTGCGCTCAGTGAAACAGGCGCTGCGAGTGATGTTAAAGGAACAGGCGCCTCGATTAGAAACGCTTCAAAGTTTTTTAATTGAAGCAGAGAATATCGTGAACTCCAGGCCGCTGACTCATCTTCCCGTCACGCCAGAAGATCCCGAACCGCTAACACCAACCCCTTCCTGCTGGGCTGTACAAACTCCACACAAACACCAGCACCTTACGAACCAAAATTGATGTGTTTACGCAAGCAATGGAGAGTTGTACAAACCTGAGAAATGGAATGTGGCGTCGATGGGTACAAGAGTATTTACCAGACCTAACGAGAAGGACGAAGTGGTGTTTGCCGTCGAAGCCTATTAGCATTGGAGATCTCGTATTTATATGCGACGTCGATTTGCCGCGTTCCCAATGGAAGAGAGGAAGAGTATTGCAGTTGTTCCATGGTTCTGACGGTATAGCGCGCTCGGCTGAAGTGAGGACTGCTGATAGTTGTTACAGGCGTCCAGTATCAAAGCTAGCGATTCTCGACCTAGATGTTCAAAGGGAAGATTGAAGGAAGTAAAGCCTCCCGGCTGGTCGTTTTACGGGGGCGGGTGTTGTGTTTCGGGCTTTATATTTTATCTAATCAATTTTATCGATTATCTCATCTTTGTGTACTTTATTTTTCTATTCTATGTTTTACCGTATATAGATTTGTCTAACAGTTTGTGAGATCTAGCGGAACGTTGTTTGTAAATGTATAAAAGGGCATTTTGCTTATACAGTTTTTCATTCCTTTCGTATTGTCAAGCGGGGTAACAAAACATTTAAACAAAACCCTCCAAACCCTTGAAATTAAAAAGAAGGCGTTTTATTTATCCCCGAAAACGAACAACTTTATTTAAATGGTTTAGTAAGAAATAATAATGCCAAAGCCAACGCCAACTAAAGTGATGCGATCGCCGCCAGCCACTAGGGCTTCTGGGAGCGCTATAGTTTCGCCACCAGTAGGAGCATCGGATACCGGAAAATCTTCTACAGAATATTTGACTCGTATGTACGAAAAGAGACTAGCGGCTATGATGGCGGAATTTAAGAAGCAAATGCATGCAATGCAGAACCTTTTCGTTACCAATAATCAGCAAACTGAAAGGGATCATGCACCACATGGTACAGCAGAACCTCCAGAAGAATTGCAGCCAGGACCCACCATTCACGCAGAGCGATTTGAGGGAGCTGCGATTTCGGAGCCGCTACAACCGTTACCTGGGAGTCAAGCACCGCGTGGTATTTGGTCACAGCCTTCATCAGCAATTACGAGCGATAATCGACAATTTCGCCACAAGAAAATTTATCCATTGCCGACGTTTTCCGGTCTGCCTGAGGAGTGGCAAGTGTTTGTAGAAGCCTTTGAAAGCACCACTCGAGACTTCGAATATTCGAATTTGCACCACATTATGCGGCTACGAGATGCGTTAAAGGACAGAGCAAAAGAAACAGTGGAAGCACTCCTCGCGAATTCTAACAACGTGGCAACAATAATGGAGAAGTGCGAATGATACCAACAATAGCCGATGACAATTAAGAGTCGTTGGTAAATTTTGCAACACACATAAATAATATGGCTACGTTTTTAAAGAATGCTAAAGGGGAACATCATTTGTCTAATCCTACATTATTGAGTGAGCTCGTTGGGAAATTGCCAGTGCAGAAGCAAATGCAATGGGCAGAGAAGTGCTTGCAGCTGGACCACCAACCAACAATCGTTGATTTTAGTGATTGGTTGAATACTGTTTGACGTTTAGCACATATGGTAGCAGATTCTTTGCCAATAATGTCGAATCCTTTCAAAGAAAAGAAAACACCTAAGTTTTCTGGGTCAAATGCTGCCCGTCGTTTTGTTGCTGTTGGCGTCGCGCATCGAAAGTGTTTGCAGTGATACGGTGAGTGTTGAGCGTTGGTGATCGGTGTGATAGAGCCAAAGAGATGCGGGTGTGCTATTGCTGTTTAAAAAGAGGACATCATGCCAGAAATTGTTATTCGCGGAAACGTTGTGGGGCCCACCCTCTTTTATATATCTCGCAATCAATAGCACCGAACGCTTCTGAAGAGCAACATGGTAGAGTGCAAAACTCGCAGCGTTGTTGTCATACCGACGATGGAATCAGTCAACATGTACTTTTTCAAATGCTGCCCGTTAAATTGTATGCGAATGGAATTGTAAAGTCTACATACGCCTTCTGTGATGATGGTGCCAATGTGTCTATAATAGATAGGGGTCTAGCTAAAGAATAAGGCTTGCGTGGAAAAATTGCAATGGTTGAATGATGTCAAGAAAAGTGAGCAGTCGGAAGTTGTAGACATCACAATCAGTGGAGCAGACTTAAACGCGGTAAAGTATAAAATGTCAAAGTTTATGTGTCCTCACATCTGTCGCTACCTCAGCAAAGCTTTAATAGATCGGCCGTATTGGGTAGGCAACACTTATCGAAGTTTCCTATGCGCGATTACAGTGGGGTACAGCCGAAGATTGTGGTTAGTTTGAATCATGCGTGAAGCGAGTATTGCATTGCAGACGAAGTATTGCTTATGATCAGGGAACGGATTTTATGGAGTTTTTCTGCTAAAGTGATAGAATATATTCGATTAAGAATGTCCACGATTTAGCTTTCCCTGTGTTAAAGATAAATGCAACTCAGAGGCTTCAACTGCACAGCAACCCCAATAAGCATATGTGACTAGAGTGCACTTGTCATCGTTGTCCACGCTCTGTGCATACTCTTCGTGCGAGCTTTTTGATGCGCTGGTAGTCGCTGATTGGCTTGTCGATCGCGGTTGTATGTTAGTACATATGTACATATGTCACACGATTGATCCCGAGTACAAAGTTTTTTTTTAAGTGGTTAGAGCTAGAACTGAATAAACTTTTTACGATCGTTGTATTCTTGGCTGTAATGTATTTCGACTTGAAGTTTACTTAATAAAAATTGCGTTATATAAACAAATCTAACATTTTTGGCATCCCTTGCGGGGAACCGTCTCTAGCCAATTGTTTAATTGTGTTAAGCAATTAATATGAACTATTAATACGAATTACATCACGGAATCTACCTGATCACATGTTCGCCATCATGTCAGCTGAAAAGGAAGAAGGTCTTGCTCGATTAATTCTTAATTTTGCGGCAAACACTAGAAAGGTCTCGAAATAAAAAAGAACTAAGGGCTATCTTGTGGCCAGAAGGAATCTACTGGCTGATTATTGGAAGCGCTACAATGACTTCCGTGACGACATTTCTGCAGNGAAATAAAAAAGAACTAAGGGCTATCTTTTGGCCAGAAGGAATCTACTGGCTGATTATTGGAAGCGCTACAATGACTTCCGTGACGACATCTCTGCAGCAGACGTTATTGAAGGCGAAGAGGGCAAGGTTAAGACGACATTAAGTGAAGCTCGTTTGGCAACAATAGAATCGGCATACTGCGAAGCACTAGGTGAAATACATGATGAAATCGAAGAATTTGACAATCATGGTAGTGATAATCATCCAGCAACCATACTCAATCATACATGCGGTGGTTCTACAAATACATCAGCGTCAAAGCTTCCGAAGATTATTCTGCCAAAATTCGATGGCTCGTTTCAAAAATGGTTAAGTTTTAAAGATATGTTTACAACATGCGTTATAAATGAAGCTTGTTTGTCTGATGTACAACGTCTGCATTACTTAAAAGGCAGTTTACTAGGTGAAGCCGAAACTCTTCTTCGCAGTATTAGTATCCAGGAAAACAATTTTGCTATAGCCTGGGATATGCTCCAACAACGTTATGACAATAAGCGACGCCTTGTCAAGTCTTATCTGCGCAATATTACGAAACTTCCGGCGATAACCAATGAGTCAGATAGCGTCATGCGAAAACTTTTGGATACTACCACAGAATCAGTCCGCGCATTAAAGCAACTAGGACGGCCAACAGAACACTGGGATGACTGGCTTGTTCTACTTGTAACCGAGAAGTTAGACCCAGCGACAGTAAACGAGTGGGAAATGTCTTTGGAATCTCCGAATGTGTTACCAGAATATACAACTCTGGTGCAGTTTTTGGAAAAACGTATTCAGGGCATAGAAGCAGCTTCGTCGGCTTCCAAACCCAAAACTAAAGAACCGTCATCTAATAATAAGTCAACAGCTCTGACTTCCATTCGCAGTCATCAGACCAATGTAGGTCGTTGCCTATGTTGCTCAGGTAAGCATGCGTTAATGTATTGCGCTGAGTTTAAAAGGAAAGAACCAGCAACAAAGCTTGAATTAACTTTAAAGTTCAAACTATGTCAAAATTGCCTAAAAGCAAATCACTCTACAAACGAGTGTCAATCCTCATACACCTGCCTGAGGTGTTCGCAGAAGAACCACACACTTCTTCACGATAGCTTATCGCTTCAACGTAGTAGCGTCGCTGCACTTCATACGTGTCCAGACCACAGCGTTAACCGACTTACGAGCTATGCTGAAACCTGCCTTCCAGCTGTTTTGCTGGCTACGGCTTATATTAAAGCGCAGTCCTCGACTGGACAGTACATAAAACTTCGAGCATTACTCGACAATGGTTCGCAAGCATCCTTCATAAGCGAGTATGCCGCTCAACAATTAAGACTTCGTAGGAACCGGTTGCAAATTCCTATCACCGGTCTTGGCGGTCACAGCGTTGGTGACTCAAAGGGTATAGTCACATACACTCTACGTTCATTTACAGACCCAGAGTTTAGTGTCAATTGTTCTGCGCTCATCCTACCAAGGTTGGGAAATCTCCTACCTTTGAAGAGAGTCAATCCAAAGCCCTATATCGAACTTCTAGATCTCACACTAGCAGATCCTAATTTCTACGAGCCTTGCTCAATTGACGTCATCATTGGCGCAGACCTCTACGGTCTCTTAGTAAAAGGTGGGATCAAGCACACTGCCTGCGGTTCGGCCATAGCACAAAATACGTATCTTGGCTGGGTTATCTACGGACGCATACCCTGCTCTGCATCTCCCCAACTATGTACAACACATTTCACGGCAACAACCACTGATGACCTGAGCAGCTTAGTTCAGCAGATGTGGAAATTTCATGAATTTGATGAGATACTACCTCCATCTAAAATGACACAAGACGAATTATTCTGCGAAGAGTTTTTTAAAGACACTGTTCAGCGAACTAGCTCAGGGCGGTATCAAATTCGGTATCCGTTTAAAGCCGATTGTGATCTTACAAAATTATCCAACTCGAAAGCTGACGCAATTAAATTGTTTCGGTCTCAACAAGCTAGGCTTCGAAATGACCCTGAAATGGATCATTTGTACACCACGTTCATGACAGAGTACCTGGCTTTAGGGCACATGGAGAAGGTAATTGAAAACGAGGAGCCGAGAACTGTTTGCTATATTCCGCATCATGGGGTGTACAAGGAATCGAGCTCAACCACCAAATTGCGCACAGTTTTCAATGCATCCCGTAAAACTATAGAAAACATCTCACTAAACGACTGTCTTCATGTTGGCGATTTAAGCCAAATAATTATTCGATGGCGGCTTCACCGCATTGGTTTCATGGCAGATATAGAAAAGTGTTATCGGCAGATTCTGGTCAGCCGTGATGACGCTGACATGCAGCGTATTATATGGAGAGGTACAGAAGGAGAGCCAGCAGCCTATCGATTGCTAACAGTCACGTACGGTTTAAATTGCTCACCATATCTTGCAATTAAAGTGCTGCAAACATTAGCTGATGATGAAGAGTCAACTTATCCTGAGGCGTCTAAGGTCTTGCGAGAATCATTTTACGTAGACGACTGTTTGCATGGAGCTGACTCCGTCGATGCTGCTTTGGAAATCCAGTACCAACTGCGACAGTTACTCCAAAGAGGTGGTTTCGTCCTACGAAAGTGGAGCTCAAACGCTGAAGACTTCATGCAGCGGTTAAGTGCAGATGACAAAGAGAATACTATTTGTTGCAACCTCAACCTGGACCGTACAACTAAAGCTCTTGGCATTTATTGGCTCTGTGATTCAGACTCTTTGACATATAAGGTTAGCTTGAGTCCATTAACAACCCAAATCACCAAACGGCAGCAATTATCAGACATCGGTAAAATTTACGATCCTCCAGGGTTACTAGCGCCGATAACTGTAACTGGAAAAGCTATGTGTCAGAAGTTGTGGGTGGCCGGTTTAAACTGGGATGACCCAATTCCCGAACCACTTCAGCAAGAATGGCAACGGTTTCGAAAGGAGCTAGGTGAAGTTGAGCGTCTTAGAATTCCAAGGTGGCTCGGTGTAGAACCTAACTCTAGAGGTTACCAACTGCATGTCTTTTCCGATGCGTCCGCCATAGCATATGCTGCGGTAGCATATCTCAGGTTCGACACAGCGCCGAGAAACGTACATGTTGCCATTTTGGCTGCGAAGACAAAAATCGCCCCCTTGAAGAAAATAACAATTCCCTGTTTGGAACTAAATGGAGCTCTGCTGGCAGCCCAGCTTGCGACCAAGCTTTCGGAAACACTTCAACTACCATACCTTCAAACATACTGTTGGTCTGATTCAAAAACAGTTCTCAGCTGGATCCGATCAAATCCTGGAAAATACAAACAATATGTCAGTAATCGCATAAGTAAAATCCAGGCAATCACATCTGTTGACTCTTGGAAATATGTACCAACCGCCAGTAACCCTGCGGACGCAGCATCTCGGGGATTTATGCCATCGCAACTTAAAGAGCTTTCTATTTGGTGGGACGGACTGCAATGGCTTCGTTGTCACTCTCATCAATAGCCCATACAACCTTCCATCGGGCCAGCCAGGACTGAAGCAACTGTGGTGTCGTTGGCTACAATGCCATCACATCAACCTCCGTCGGTTCTGGCCACGCTCCTTTCTAAGTACTCAGACCTTAACAAATTGTTAGCAGTTACCGCGTTTATGCAACGGTTCATAGCGGCGGTGATGAAAAAAACCCACGAAACGACTCCATGGTGTTCTGCAGGAGAACGAACAGAAGCATTGAAGCTGTGGCTCAGGTACGTTCAACACACACGTTTTAATAATGAACTTTCTTGTCTTCGCACGAATAAGCCGATCAGCATGAAGAGCAAACTTCTCCAGTTTAACCCAGTCATTGATGAAGATGGTATCATTCGACTAAATGGACGACTGCAGAAT
The DNA here is from genome assembly GCF_001687245.7 of Rhagoletis zephyria. NCBI lineage: Eukaryota > Metazoa > Arthropoda > Insecta > Diptera > Tephritidae > Rhagoletis > Rhagoletis zephyria. Next base: position 21,283 of record NW_016161493.1, read on the forward strand.
GCACGATTTCTTTCTGCGTGTGAACGTTCTCCAATAATTCTGCCACAAGATGGAGCACTGAGCAAGCTGTTAATTGCGCACGCTCATGAATCCACGTTGCATGGAGGTACTCAGGCGACTCTCAACTTTTTAAGACAGCGTTATTGGATTATCAAAGCTCGGCCAGCTGTTAAGCAACATATTCATAGATGTGTAAAATGTTTCAGGCAAAACCCCGCAACACTCATGCAATTAATGGGAAACCTTCCCCCACATCGCTGCAATCCTGCTAAGCCGTTTGATTATTGCGGTATCGACTACGGTGGACCTTACTATATTCGCACTACAAAAGGTAGAGGTTATCGGAGCTATAAAGGGTACATCGCACTATTTGTCTGTTTTGTTACTCGTGCTGCTCACTTAGAACTCGTCAGCGACCTAAGCACAGATGCCTTCCTGGCTGCGCTGAGGCGGTTTGTTTCACAAAGAGGATACAGCTCTCATATATACAGCGATTGTGCTTCTACATTTGTGGGTGCGAATTCAGAACTAAAGGCTGACCTTGCAGCCTGCAAACAGCAGTTGGAAGCGGCAGCTCGATTTGCATCAGTCAGGGGTATTACCTGGCATTTCATACCGCCAGGCTCTCCAAATTTCGGCGGCATATGGGAAGCCGGAATAAAAGGGGCAAAGCACCATTTAAAACGCGTCATCGGACGTGCAACACTAACTTTTGAAGAGTTTTTCACTGTACTCAAGCAAGTGGAGGCAGCGCTAAACTCAAGGCCATTAAGTGCCTTGACGGAAGACCCCAGTGACTTAACTGCCCTCACTCCCGGCCACTTTTTAGTGGGCGGTCCACTTATCGCAATACCGGAACCCAACCTACTCGAAGTCAGCACCAATCGACTCAAGCGTTGGAAACTGTTGCAGCAAATACAGCAGGATGTTTGGAAACGTTGGAGCAATGAGTATCTGCCACGTTTACAAATGAGATACAAATGGAAACAGACCCAGCAGAACTTGAAAATTAGCGATTTAGTTTTACTTCGCGATGAACGCGCTCCCCCTTTGCAGTGGCCCCTCGGTCGAGTTGTGGACATACACCCAGGAAATGATGGGATTGTGAGGGTGGCCACTATACGTACTGCAACGTCAACATTNATTTACAAATGAGCTACAAACGGAAACAGACCCACCAGAACTTGAAAATTAGCGATTTAGTTTTACTTCGCGATGAACGCGCTCCCCCTTTGCAGTGGCCCCTCGGTCGAGTTGTGGACATACACCCAGGAAATGATGGGATTGTGAGGGTGGCCACTATACGTACTGCAACGTCAACATTGAAGCCAGCCATTTCCAAGCTGGTAGCCTTGCCAATCGATCCTGACATTGATTCACACGGTGGGCGGTTCTCCCCTGAACATGTCGTCGCACAAGATGGACGAGGTGGGCGGAATGTTAAAGATAAATGCAACTCAGAGGCTTCAACTGCACAGCAACCCCAATAAACATATGTGACGAGAGTGCACTTGTCATCGTTGTCCACGCTTTGTGCATACTCTTCGTGCGAGCTTTTTGATGCGCTGGTAGTCGCTGATTGGCTTGTCGATCGCGGTTGTATGTTAGTACATATGTACATATGTCACACGATTGATCCCGAGTACAAAGGTTTTCTTAAGTGGTTAGAGCTAGAACTGAATAAACTTTTTACGATCGTTGTATTGTTGGCTGTAATGTATTTCGACTTGAAGTTTACTTAATAAAAATTGCATTATATAAACAAATCTAACACCCTGATTTTAAGATATTTGCCTTTTTTTTGCCTTTTTTAAGATATTTGCATTTTCTTACCTTTTCTACCTTTAAAAAATCGATTATAGCATTTACAATTTTTTTTTTAAGATTAAAAAATATACACATGCCCATGTGGCTTATAGAAGCGCAGGGACCTCTTGCCAAATTGGTGTTGGAAAAATTCAAAGCCGTTTTCTCAGCTAACGTAGGCGGGGAGACAATAAGGGATGTGGATAAAATTATAAAGGGCGAGGAAAACGCCCTTATTCCTGATAATATGAACGTTTCAATCGTTCCATATTTAAATTGGGCTCCACTTGTATCAACTTACGTCGTGCGCACATTTAGTTCATTCAAGGCTTTTCTTCGCGAAAATCGAATGAAAATGCTGCCAGAAAACTTCAAAATGCATCTTGTGCTTCAATGTTACTACAACTATACAGATTAAAGTTTTACGAATTAGAAACTCGAAAAGATAAAATAGTCAAAAATTCGAAGTACAAATTTTTCATATAATGCAACTAGTTCACAGTTTTTCTCTTTTTACTTGTAATATAAACATTTCTAAAATAAATGTATTTTTTGATTATTCTTCGAATTTTCTGTCTTTTTTAGTGCCTTATTTTGCTTTTTTTGTAATACCTAGTGCCTTTTCCTGCCTTTTTCACTATTTGGTTTTGCCTTTTTTTGCCTTTTTTGCAATACCTAGTGCCTTTTTTTGCCTTTTTCGCTATTTTATGTTGCATTTTCCAGCCTATTTCGTTATTTTATTTTGCCTTTTTTATAGGTTTTTAGGTCCTAAAAATCCGTTCCCTGCTTATGATGATAAGCTTAATGAAATGCATATGATGATGAAGCAGTAGTTTGAGATGGAGACTTTCGGGGTAAAAGCCAATTTGAAGCCACTTACGTCATCAGCTGTTGAGAGATCCATGTTAATATTGAAATCGACCACTAAACGCATTGGAAACCGGTATGAATCTGGGCTGATTTGGAAAGAAAACGTACAACCGTTTCCACCGAGTTTCGATATGGCAGTCCGACGACTAGAAAGCGTTGAGAGGAAAATGAATAGTTCGTCAAGCAGACAGAGACTGCCAGAGGTTTTTGTGGAGAAATGGCGAGTCTTCAAACCCGATTGAGACGTATGTTATGGAGCGATTGATTTTTGGCGCCACATGCTCGCCTACCGTTGCACAATTTGTTAAAAATTGTAATGCTAGCAGATTCTGGAAGACATCAACGCGAGCTGTTAAAGGTATCGTTGAGAAGCACTACGTCGACGATTATGTTGACTGTTTCCAGAGCGAAAACGAAGCGATAGACGTTATCAAAGAGGTAATTTCCATCCACATGCAAGGTGGTTTTGAATTGCGCAACATTGTCTCAAATTCTAATGCCGTAATGGAAGCTGTTAGAAGCTCGGCGAGCGAAAATCGTGTTTCTGTGAGTGTTGAAGGAAATATTGAAAGAATACTTGGTATGAGGTGGCTGCCAAAACCGGATGTTTTCGTGTTCACTTTGAAATTGAACAAAGTGCCAGGAGATATTTTAGATTTCTCTCGTAAACCTTCAAAGAGAGAGACCTTGGCTGTTAATATGTCAGTCTTTGATCCGTTCGGGTTTTTGGCAAACTACATGATTATGACAAAGATTCTGATGCAGAATATATGGAAAACCAGTATTGACTGGGACGACCCTATAACGGACGAGATCTATCGTTGGTGGAAGCTGTGGCGAACCGAGCTGAAAAGAGTGGAACAAATTCGAATCGAACGCTGTTATTTTGCAAATTTTGAGAGAGCGTCGGTGGAATTGCACATTTTTGCAGACGCAAGCGAAGAAGCACTTGCAGTTGTATCGTACTGGCGAGTGGTTGATAGTGGCAAGGTGAAGGTAAAATTCGTCGCTGCAAAAACCAGCTGTGCACCTACTCGTTTTCATACCATTCCCAAAATGGAACTACAAGCTGCAGTTATGGGTGTTCGATTAAAAGAAAGCATCATCAAATGCCACGAAGTCAACGTTAGTCGATGCGTGTTTTGGAGCGATTCCCACACAGTAATTCGATGGGTTAATTCAGATCATCGTTCTTACAAACAGTACGTCGCTAATCGAGTGGCAGAGATTTTAGAATACAGCAAACTCAACGACTGGCGATGGTGTCCAGGTTCGTTAAACCCTGCGGACGAAGCGACGCGAGCAAAAATACCACCAACTCACAATAGTAAGTGGATAAGTGGTCCAGACTTTCTGCATAAAGACGAAGAGGAGTGGCCAGATAACTCGGACATGCAGAGCTCTGAAGACCATAGCAATGAGGAGATACGAGCTAACTACTCAGCCTTCGCAACCCATCGGGTATGTTTTTTGACAACTCGAATTAACCGCTTTTCAAATTTTCGTAGACTGAAACGTACGATGGCGTGGGTGTGGCGATTTGTAAAAAATCTTAACCGTAAGCGGCAGAATGAGAACTTGTTCATCGGAGAGCTGAGTATGGAAGAAGAGGCGGACGCTGAGGTGTATATTTTAAAATGCGTGCAGGAGGAGGTATTTTCGTCAGATTTGGAGAACACACGGCGGAGAGTCGCTGTTTCATCTACCAGTCCGCTCAAGTCGCTCAACCCCTATATCGGCGAAAACGGTTTAATTCGCGCACACGGAAGAGTAGAGCGAGCCAGGTGTCTTCCAGAGGAAACGCGAAGGCCGATTATATTACCTAAACTGCATCAGTTGACTCGTCTCATCGCACAGTATTACCACAACAAGGGTTATCATATCAACGTATCAACGACCATGTGTGAAATAAGACAACGCTTTTGGATCCCGTCCCTTCGCAGACTGTTGAACAGCATACAAGCAAAATGCCCGTTGTGTAGAATGCGAAGAGCGACGCCACGTCAACCACAAATGTCTGCATTGCCTCCTGATCGTGTCACGCCTTATGTGAGGCCATTTTCGTATACGGGTTTGGACTTCTTTGGACCGACTTTCGTAACAATTCGACGCCAACGAGAAAAAAGATGGGTCGCCCTGTTCACGTGTCTCACTACTAGAGGTGTGCATCTCGAAACTGCAGTGGACCTTTCGACAGACTCGTTTTTGATGGTCGTCCGAAATTTCCTGAATGGCAGAGGGATTCCAGTTCAGATGAGAAGCGAAAACGGCACGAATTTTGTGGGCATCGCCAAAGAGTTAGAGAAGAGTGGCTCTGAGCTAGCACCGGCAGGCATTAAATGGGTATTTACCACACCAGCAAACCCCAGCGAAGGTGGCGTTTGGGAACGACTTGTGCGCTCAGTGAAACAGGTGCTGCGAGTAATGTTAGAGGAACAGGCGCCTCGATTAGAAACGCTTCCAATTTTTTTAATTGAAGCAGAGAATATCGTGAACTCCAGGCCGCTGACTAATCTTCCTGTCACGCCAGAAGATCCCGAACCGCTAACACCAAACCATTTCCTGCTGGGCTGTACAAACTCCACACAAACACCTGCACCTTACGAACCAAAATTGATGTGTTTGCGCAAGCAATGGAGAGTTGTACAAAACCTGAGAAATGGAATGTGGCGTCGATGGGTACAAGAGTATTTACCAGACCTAAAGAGAAGGACGAAGTGGTGTTTGCCGTCGAAGCCTATTAGCATTGGAGATCTCGTATTTATATGCGACGTCGATTTGCCGCGTTCCCAATGGAAGAGAGGAAGAGTATTGCAGTTGTTCCATGGTTCTGACGGTATAGCGCGCTCGGCTGAAGTGAGGACTGCTGATAGTTGTTACAGGCGTCCAGTATCAAAGCTAGCGATTCTCGACCTAGATGTTCAAAGGGAAGATTGAAGGAAGTAAAGCCTCCCGGCTGGTCGTTTTACGGGGGCGGGTGTTGTGTTTCGGGCTTTATATTTTATCTAATCAATTTTATCGATTATCTCATCTTTGTGTACTTTATTTTTCTATTCTATGTTTTACCGTATATAGATTTGTCTAGCAGTTTGTGAGATCTAGCGGAACGTTGTTTGTAAATGTATAAAAGGGCATTTTGCTTATACAGTTTTTCATTCCTTTCGTATTGTCAAGCGGGGTAAAAAAAAACATTTAAATAAACCCTCCAAACCCTTGAAATTAAAAAGGCGTTTTATTTATCCCCGAAAAGGAACAACTTTTTTTAGATGGTTTAGTAAGAAATAATAATGCCAAAGCCAACGCCAACTAAAGTGATGCGATCGCCGCCAGCCACTAGGGCTTCTGGGAGCGCTATAGTTTCGCCACCAGTAGGAGCATCGGATACCGGCGAATCTTCTACAGAATATTTGACTCGTATGTACGAAAAGAGACTAGCGGCTATGATGGCGGAATTTAAGAAGCAAATACATGCAATGCAGAACCTTTTCCTTACCAATAATCAGCAAACTGAAAGGGATCATGCACCACATGGTACAGCAGAACCTCCAGAAGAATTGCAGCCAGGACCCACCATTCACGCAGAGCGATTTGAGGGAGCTGCGATTTCGGAGCCGCTACAACCGTTACCTGGGAGTCAAGCACCGCGTGGTATTTGGTCACAGCCTTCATCAGAAATTACGAGCGATAATCGACAATTTCGCCACAAGAAAATTTATCCATTGCCGACGTTTTCCGGTCTGCCTGAGGAGTGGCAAGTGTTTGTAGAAGCCTTTGAAAGCACCACTCGAGACTTCGAATATTCGAATTTGCACCACATTATGCGGCTACGAGATGCGTTAAAGGACAGAGCAAAAGAAACAGTGGAAGCACTCCTCGCGAATTCTAACAACGTGGCAACAATAATGGAGAAGTGCGAATGATACCAACAATAGCCGATGACAATTAAGAGTCGTTGGTAAATTTTGCAACACACATAAATAATATGGCTACGTTTTTAAAGAATGCTAAAGGGGAACATCATTTGTCTAATCCTACATTATTGAGTGAGCTCGTTGGGAAATTGCCAGTGCAGAAGCAAATGCAATGGGCAGAGAAGTGCTTGCAGCTGGACCACCAACCTACAATCGTTGATTTTAGTGATTGGTTGAATACTGTTCGACGTTTAGCACATATGGTAGCAGATTCTTTGCCAATAATGTCGAATCCTTTCAAAGAAAAGAAAACACCTAAGTTTTCTGGGTCAAATGCTGCCCGTCGTTTTGTTGCTGTTGGCGTCGCGCATCGAAAGTGTTTGCAGTGTTACGGTGAGTGTTGAGCGTTGGTGATCGGTGTGATAGAGCCAAAGAGATGCGGGTGTGCTATTGCTGTTTAAAAAGAGGACATCATGCCAGAAATTGTTATTCGCGGAAACGTTGTGGGGCGGATGGATGTACTCAAGTACACCACCCTCTTTTACATATTTCGCAATCAATAGCACCGAACGCTTCTGAAGAGCAACATGGTAGAGTGCAAAACTCGCAGCGTAGTTGTCATACCGACGATGGAATCAGTCAACATGTACTTTTTCAAATCCTGCCCGTTAAATTGTATGCAAATGGAATTGTAAAGTCTACATACGCCTTCTGTGATGATGGTGCCAATGTGTCTATAATAGATAGGGGTCTAGCTAAAGAATAAGGCTTGCGTGGAAAAATTGCAATGGTTGAATGATGTCAAGAAAAGTGAGCAGTCGGAAGTTGTAGACATCACAATCAGTGGAGCAGACTTAAACGCGGTAAAGTATAAAATGTCAAAGTTTATGTGTCCTCACATCTGTCGCTACCTCAGCAAAGCTTTAATAGATCGGCCGTATTGGGTAGGCAACACTTATCGAAGTTTCCTATGCGCGATTACAGTGGGGTACAGCCGAAGATTGTGGTTAGTTTGAATCATACGTGAAGCGAGTATTGCATTGCAGACGAAGTATTGCTTATGATCAGGGAACGGATTTTATGGAATTTTTCTGCTAAAGAGATAGAATATATTCGATTAAGAATGTCCACGATTTAGCTTTCCCTGCATTTTAAGATATTTGCCTTTTTTAAGATATTTGCCTTTTCTTACCTTTTCTATCTATAAAAAATCGATTATAGCATTTACAATTTTTTTTAAAGAATAAAAATATACACATGCCCATGTGGCTTATAGAAGAGCAGGGACCTCTTGCCAAATTGGTGTTGGAAAAAATCAAAGCCGTTTTCTCAGCTAACGTAGGCGGGGAGACAATAAGGGATGTGGATAAAATTATAAAGGGCGAGGAAAACGCCCTTATTCCTGATAATATGAACGTTTCAATCGTTCCATATTTAAATTGGGCTCCACTTGTATCAACTTACGTCGTGCGCACATTTAGTTCATTCAAGGCTTTTCTTCGCGAAAATCGAATGAAAATGCTGCCAGAAAACTTCAAAATGCATCTTGTGGTTCAATGTTACTACAACTATACAGATTAAAGTTTTACGAATTAGAAACTCGAAAAGATAAAATAGTCAAAAATTCAAAGTACAAATTTTTCATATAATGCAACTAGTTCATAGTTTTTCTCTTTTTACTTGTAATATAAACATTTCTAAAATAAATGTATTTTTTGATTATTCTTCGAATTTTCTGTCTTTTTTAGTGCCTTATTTTGCTTTTTTTGTAATACCTAGTGCCTTTTCCTGCCTTTTTCACTATTTTGTTTTGCCTTTTTTTGCCTTTTTTGCAATACCTAGTGCCTTTTCCTGCCTTTTTCGCTATTTTATTTTGCCTTTTCCAGCCTATTTCGTTATTTTATTTTGCCTTTTTTATAGGTTTTTAGGTCCTAAAAATCCGTTCCCTGCTTATGATGATAAGCTTAATGAAATGCATATGATGATGAAGCAGTAGTTTGAGATGGAGACTTTCGGGGTAAAAGCCAATTTGAAGCCACTTACGTCATCAGCTGTTGAGAGATCCATGTTAATATTGAAATCGACCACTAAACGCATTGGAAACCGGTATGAATCTGGGCTGATTTGGAAAGAAAACGTACAACCGTTTCCACCGAGTTTCGATATGGCAGTCCGACGACTAGAAAGTGTTGAGAGGAAAATGAATAGTTCGTCAAGCAGACAGAGACTGCCAGAGGTTTTTGTGGAGAAATGGCGAGTCTTCAAACCCGATTGAGACGTATGTTATGGAGCGATTGATTTTTGGCGCCACATGCTCGCCTACCGTTGCACAATTTGTTAAAAATTGTAATGCTAGCAGATTCTGGAAGACATCAACGCGAGCTGTTAAAGGTATCGTTGAGAAGCACTACGTCGACGATTATGTTGACTGTTTCCAGAGCGAAAACGAAGCGATAGACGTTATCAAAGAGGTAATTTCCATCCACATGCAAGGTGGTTTTGAATTGCGCAACATTGTCTCAAATTCTAATGCCGTAATGGAAGCTGTTAGAAGCTCGGCGAGCGAAAATCGTGTTTCTGTGAGTGTTGAAGGAAATATTGAAAGAATACTTGGTATGAGGTGGCTGCCAAAACCGGATGTTTTCGTGTTCACTTTGAAATTGAACAAAGTGCCAGGAGATATTTTAGATTTCTCTCGTAAACCTTCAAAGAGAGAGACCTTGGCTGTTAATATGTCAGTCTTTGATCCGTTCGGGTTTTTGGCAAACTACATGATTATGACAAAGATTCTGATGCAGAATATATGGAAAACCAGTATTGACTGGGACGACCCTATAACGGACGAGATCTATCGTTGGTGGAAGCTGTGGCGAACCGAGCTGAAAAGAGTGGAACAAATTCGAATCGAACGCTGTTATTTTGCAAATTTTGAGAGAGCGTGGATGGAATTGCACATTTTTGCAGACGCAAGCGAAGAAGCACTTGCAGTTGTATCGTACTGGCGAGTGGTTGATAGTGGCAAGGTGAAGGTAAAATTCGTCGCTGCAAAAACCAGCTGTGCACCTACTCGTTTTCATACCATTCCCAAAATGGAACTACAAGCTGCAGTTATGGGTGTTCGATTAAAAGAAAGCATCATCAAATGCCACGAAGTCAACGTTAGTCGATGCGTGTTTTGGAGCGATTCCCACACAGTAAATCGATGGGTTAGTTAAGATCATCGTTCTTACAAACAGTACGTCGCTAATCGAGTGGCAGAGATTTTAGAATACAGCAAACTCAACGACTGGCGATGGTGTCCAGGTTCGTTAAACCCTGCGGACGAAGCGACGCGAGCAAAAATACCACCAACTCACAATAGTAAGTGGATAAGTGGTCCAGACTTTCTGCATAAAGACGAAGAGGAGTGGCCAGATAACTCGGACATGCAGAGCTCTGAAGACCATAGCAATGAGGAGATACGAGCTAACTACTCAGCCTTCGCAACCCATCGGGTATATTTTTTGACAACTCGAATTAACCGCTTTTAAAGTTTTCGTAGATTTGTAAAAAATCTTAACCGTAAGCGGCAGAATAAGAACTTGTGCATCGGAGAGCTGAGTATGGAAGAAGAGGCGGACGCTGGGGTGTATATTTTAAAATGCGTGCAGGAGGAGGTATTTTCGTCAGATTTGGAGAACCTACGGCGGAGAGTCGCTGCTTCATATACCAGTCCGCTCAAGTCGCTGAACCCCTATATCGGCGAAAACGGTTTAATTTGCGCACACGGAAGAGTAGAGCGAGCCAGGTGTCTTCCAGAGGAAACGCGAAGGCCAATTATATTACCTAAACTGCATCAGTTGACTCGTCTCATCGCACAGTATTACCACAACAAGGGTTATCATATCAACGTACCAAAGACCATGTGTGAAATAAGACAACGCTTTTGGATCCCGTCCCTTCGCAGACTGTTGAACAGCATACAAGCAAAATGCCCGTTGTGTAGAATGCGAAGAGCGACGCCACGTCAACCACAAATGTCTGCATTGCCTCCTGATCGTGTCACGCCTTATGTGAGGCCATTTTCGTATACGGGTTTGGACTTCTTTGGACCGACTTTCGTAACAATTCGACGCCAACGAGAAAAAAGATGGGTCGCCCTGTTCACGTGTCTCACTACTAGAGCTGTGCATCTCGAAACTGCAGTGGACCTTTCGACAGACTCGTTTTTGATGGTTGTCCGAAATTTCCTGAATGGCAGAGGGCACGAATTTTTTGGGCATCGCCAAAGAGTTAGAGAAGAGTGGCTCTGAGCTAGCACCGGCAGGCATTAAATGGGTATTTACCACACCAGCAAACCCCAGCGAAGGTGGCGTTTGGGAACGACTTGTGCGCTCAGTGAAACAGGTGCTGCGAGTAATGTTAGAGGAACAGGCGCCTCGATTAGAAACGCTTCCAATTTTTTTAATTGAAGCAGAGAATATCGTGAACTCCAGGCCGCTGACTCATCTTCCCGTCACGCCAAAAGATCCCGAACCGCTAACACCAAACCATTTCCTGCTGGGCTGTACCAACTCCACACAAACACCAGCACCTTACGAACCAAAATTGATGTGTTTGCGCAAGCAATGGAGAGTTGTACAAAACCTGAGAAATGGAATGTGGCGTCGATGGGTACAAGAGTATTTACCAGACCTAACGAGAAGCATTGGAGATGTCGTATTTATATGCGACGTCGATTTGCCGCGTTCCCAATGGAAGAGAGGAAGAGTATTGCAGTTGTTCCATGGTTCTGACGGTATAGCGCGCTCGGCTGAAGTGAGGACTGCTGATAGTTGTTACAGGCGTCCAGTATCAAAGCTAGCGATTCTCGACCTAGATGTTCAAAGGGAAGATTGAAGGAAGTAAAGCCTCCCGGCTGGTCGTTTTACGGGGGCGGGTGTTGTGTTTCGGGCTTTATATTTTATCTAATCAATTTTATCGATTATCTCATCTTTGTGTACTTTATTTTTCTATTCTATGTTTTACCGTATATAGATTTGTCTAACAGTTTGTGAGATCTAGCGGAACGTTGTTTGTAAATGTATAAAAGGGCATTTTGCTTATACAGTTTTTCATTCCTTTCGTATTGTCAAGCGGGGTAAAAAAACATTTAAATAAACCCTCCAAACCCTTGAAATTAAAAAGGCGTTTTATTTATCCCCGAAAAGGAACAACTTTTTTTAAATGGTTTAGTAAGAAATAATAATGCCAAAGCCAACGCCAACTAAAGTGATGCGATCGCCGCCAGCCACTAGGGCTTCTGGGAGCGCTATAGTTTCGCCCCCAGTAGGAGCATCGGATACCGGAAAATCTTCTACGGAATATTTGACTCGTATGTACGAAAAGAGACTAGCGGCTATGATGGCGGAATTTAAGAAGCAAACGCATGCAATGCAGAACCTTTTCCTTACCAATAATCAGCAAACTGAAAGGGATCATGCACCACATGGTACAGCAGAACCTCCAGAAGAATTGCAGCCAGGACCCACCATTCACGCAGAGCGATTTGAGGGAGCTGCGATTTCGGAGCCGCTACAACCGTTACCTGGGAGTCAAGCACCGCGTGGTATTTGGTCACAGCCTTCATCAGCAATTACGAGCGATAATCGACAATTTCGCCACAAGAAAATTTATCCATTGCCGACGTTTTCCGGTCTGCCTGAGGAGTGGCAAGTGTTTGTAGAAGCCTTTGAAAGCACCACTCGAGACTTCGAATATTCGAATTTGCACCACATTATGCGGCTACGAGATGCGTTAAAGGACAGAGCAAAAGAAACAGTGGAAGCACTCCTCGCGAATTCTAACAACGTGGCAACAATAATGGAGAAGTGCGAATGATACCAACAATAGCCGATGATAATTAAGAGTCGTTGGTAAATTTTGCAACACACATAAATAATATGGCTACGTTTTTAAAGAATGCTAAAGGGGAACATCATTTGTCTAATCCTACATTATTGAGTGAGCTCGTTGGGAAATTGNGTTGGTAAATTTTGCAACACACATAAATAATATGGCTACGTTTTTAAAGAATGCTAAAGGGGAACATCATTTGTCTAATCCTACATTATTGAGTGAGCTCGGTGGGAAATTGCCAGTGCAGAAGCAAATGCAATGGGCAGAGAAGTGCTTGCAGCTGGACCACCAACCTACAATCGTTGATTTTAGTGATTGGTTGAACTCTGTTCGACGTTTAGCACATATGGTAGCAGATTCTTTGCCAATAATGTCGAATCCTTTCAAAGAAAAGAAAACACCTAAGTTTTCTGGGTCAAATGCTGCCCGTCGTTTTGTTGCTGTTGGCGTCGCGCATCGAAAGTGTTTGCAGTGTTACGGTGAGTGTTGAGCGTTGGTGATCGGTGTGATAGAGCCAAAGAGATGCGGGTGTGCTATTGCTGTTTAAAAAGAGGACATCATGCCAGAAATTGTTATTCGCGGAAACGTTGTGGGGCGGATGAATGTACTCAAGTACACCACCCTCTTTTACATATTTCGCAATCAATAGCACCGAACGCTTCTGAAGAGCAACATGGTAGAGTGCAAAACTCGCAGCGATGGAATCAGTCGACATGTACTTTTTCAAATCCTGCCCGTTAAATTGTAAATGGAATTGTAAAGTCTACATACGCCTTCTGTGATGATGGTGCCAATGTGTCTATAATAGATAGGGGTTTAGCTAAAGAATAAGGCTTGCGTGGAAAAATTGCAATGGTTGAATGATGTCAAGAAAAGTGAGCAGTCGGAAGTTGTAGACATCACAATCAGTGGAGCAGACTTAAACGCGGTAAAGTATAAAATGTCAAAGTTTATGTGTCCTCACATCTGTCGCTACCTCTCTTCTACAGAATATTTGACTCGTATGTACGAAAAGAGACTAGCGGCTATGATGGCGGAATTTAAGAAGCAAACGCATGCAATGCAGAACCTTTTCCTTACCAATAATCAGCAAACTGAAAGGGATCATGCACCACATGGTACAGCAGAACCTCCAGAAGAATTACAGCCAGGACCCACCATTCACGCAGAGCGATTTGAGGGAGCTGCGATTTCGGAGCCGCTACAACCGTTACCTGGGAGTCAAGCACCGCGTGGTATTTGGTCACAGCCTTCATCAGAAATTACGAGCGATAATCGACAATTTCGCCACAAGAAAATTTATCCATTGCCGACGTTTTCCGGTCTGCCTGAGGAGTGGCAAGTGTTTGTAGAAGCCTTTGAAAGCACCACTCGAGACTTCGAATATTCGAATTTGCACCACATTATGCGGCTACGAGATGCGTTAAAGGACAGAGCAAAAGAAACAGTGGAAGCACTCCTCGCGAATTCTAACAACGTGGCAACAATAATGGAGAAGTGCGAATGATACCAACAATAGCCGATGATAATTAAGAGTCGTTGGTAAATTTTGCAACACACATAAATAATATGGCTACGTTTTTAAAGAATGCTAAAGGGGAACATCATTTGTCTAATCCTACATTATTGAGTGAGCTCGGTGGGAAATTGCCAGTGCAGAAGCAAATGCAATGGGCAGAGAAGTGCTTGCAGCTGGACCACCAACCTACAATCGTTGATTTTAGTGATTGGTTGAACTACTGTTCGACTTTAGCACATATGGTAGCAGATTCTTTGCCAATAATGTCGAATCCTTTCAAAGAAAAGAAAACACCTAAGATTTTCTGGGTCAAATGCTGCCCGTCGTTTTGTTGCTGTTGGCGTCGCGCATCGAAAGTGTTTGCAGTGATACGGTGAGTGTTGAGCGTTGGTGATCGGTGTGATAGAGCCAAAGAGATGCGGGTGTGCTATTGCTGTTTAAAAAGAGGACATCATGCCAGAAATTGTTAATCGCGGAAACGTTGTGGGGCGGATGAATGTACTCAAGTACACCACCCTCTTTTACATATTTCGCAATCAATAGCACCGAACGCTTCTGAAGAGCAACATGGTAGAGTGCAAAACTCCAGCGTAGTGATCCGAGTGGAATCAGTCAGACATGTACTTTTTCAAATCCTGCCCGTTAAATTGTTGCAAATGGAATTGCAAAGTCTACATACGCCTTCTGTGATGATGGTGCCAATGTGTCTATAATAGATAGGGGTTTAGCTAAAGAATAAGGCTTGCGTGGAAAAATTGCAATGGTTGAATGATGTCAAGAAAAGTGAGCAGTCGGAAGTTGTAGACATCACAATCAGTGGAGCAGACTTAAACGCGGTAAAGTATAAAATGTCAAAGTTTATGTGTCCTCACATCTGTCGCTACCTCATGCAAAGCTTTAATAGATCGGCGTATTGGGTAGGCAACACTCATCGAAGTTTCCTATGCGCATTACAGTGGGGTACAGCCGAAGATTGTGGTTAGTTTGAATCATGACGTGAAGCGAGTATTGCATTGCAGACGAAGTATTGCTTATGATCAGGGGAACGGATTTTATGGAATTTTTCTGCTAAAGAGATAGAATATATTCGATTAAGAATGTCCACGATTTAGCTTTCCCTGCATTTTAAGATATTTGCCTTTTTTGCCTTTTTTAAGATATTTGCCTTTTCTTACCTTTTCTACCTTTAAAAAATCGATTATAGCATTTAAAATTTTTTTTAAAGATTAAAAAATATACACATGCCCATGTGGCTTATAGAAGCGCAGGGACCTCTTGCCAAATTGGTGTTGGAAAAATTCAAAGCCGTTTTCTCAGCTAACGTAGGCGGGGAGACAATAAGGGATGTGGATAAAATTATAAAGGGCGAGGAAAACGCCCTTATTCCTGATAATATGAACGTTTCAAATGTTCCATATTTAAATTGGGCTCCACTTGTATCAACTTACGT
>NW_016161493.1:36740-41245 GCF_001687245.7 Rhagoletis zephyria
AGCAAAGCTTTAATAGATCGGGCGTATTGAGTAGGCAACACTCATCGAAGTTTCCTATGCGCTATTTTATTTGCTAGTGTACAGCCAGATTTCGTTATGTTTGATCTGCCTTTTGTGATAGCGAGTATTGTTGCAAACGAATCGTATCTGCTTATGATGATAAGCTTAATGAAATGCATATGATGATGAAGCAGTAGTTTGAGATGGAGACTTTCGGAGGTAAAAGCCAATTTGAAGCCACTTACGTCATCAGCTGTTGAGAGACCATGTTAATATTGAAATCCGACCACTAAACGCATTGGAAACCGGTATGAATCTGGGCTGATTTGGAAAGAAAACGTACAACCGTTTCCACCGAGTTTCGATATGGCAGTCCGACGACTAGAAAGTGTTGATGAGGAAAATGAATAGTTCGTCAAGCAGACAGAGACTGCCAGAGGTTTTTGTGGAGAAATGGCGAGTCTTCAAACCCGATTGAGATCGTATGTTATGGAGCGATGTGATTTTTGGCGCCACATGCTCGCCTACCGTTGCACAATTTGTTAAAAATTGTAATGCTAGCAGACTCTGGAAGACATCAACGCGAGCTGTTAAAGGTATCGTTGAGAAGCACTACGTCGACGATTATGTTGACTGTTTCCAGAGCGAAAACGAAGCGATATAGACGTTATCAAAGAGTAATTTCCATCCACATGCAATGTGTTTTGAATTGCGCAACATTGTCTCAAATTCTATCCGAAGAGCGGAGAACGCGCGAAATCGTTTCTGTGAGTGTTGAAGGAAATATTAAAGAATACTTGGTATGAGGTGCTGCCAAAACGGATGTTTTCGTGTTCACTTTGAAATTGAACAAAGTGCCAGGAGATATTTTAGATTTCTCTCGATAAACCTTCAAAGAGAGAGACCTTGGCTGTTAATATGTCAGTACTTTGATCCGTTCGGGTTTTTGGCAAACTGCATGATTATGACAAAGATTCTGATGCAGAATATATGGAAAACCAGTATTGACTGGGACGACCCTATAACGGACGAGATCTATCGTTGGTGGAAGCTGTGGCGAACCGAGCTGAAAAGAGTGGAACAAATTCGAATCGAACGCTGTATTTTGCAAATTTTGAGAGAGTCGGTGGAATTGCACATTTTTGCAGACGCAAGCGAAGAAGCACTTGCAGTTGTATCGTACTGGCGAGTGGTTGATAGTGGCAAGGTGAAGGTAAAATTCGTCGCTGCAAAAACCAGCTGTGCACCTACTCGTTTTCATACCATTCCCAAAATGGAACTAAAAGCTGCAGTTATGGGTGTTCGATTAAAAGAAAGCATCATCAAATGCCACGAAGTCAACGTTAGTCGATGCGTGTTTTGGAGCGATTCCCACACAGTAATTCGATGGGTTAATTAAGATCATCGTTCTTACAAACAGTACGTCGCTAATCGAGTGGCAGAGATTTTACGAATACAGCAAACTCAACGACTGGCGATGGTGTCCAGATTCGTTAAACCCTGCGGAACGAAGCGACGCGAGCAAAAATACCACCAACTCACAATAGTAAGTTGGATAAGTGGCAGACATTCTGCATAAAGACGAAGAGGAGTGGTCAGATAACTCGGACATGCAGAGCTCTGAAGACCATAGCAATGAGGAGATACGAGCTAACTACTCAGCCTTCGCAACCCATCGAGGTATGTTTTTTGACAACTCGAATTAACCGCTTTTCAAATTTTCGTAGACTGAAACGTACGATGCGTGGTGTGGATGTAAAATACGTAGGCAGAATGAGGACTTGCGCATGGGAGAAGCTGAGTATGGAAGAAGAGGCGGACGCTGAGGTGTATATTTTAAAATACGTGCAGGAGGAGGTATTTTCGTCAGATTTGGAGAACCTACGGCGGAGAGTCGCTGTTTCATCTACCAGCCGCTCAAGTCGCTGAACCCCTATATCGGCGAAAACGGTTTAATTCGCGCACACGGAAGAGTAGAGCGAGCCAGGTGTCTTCCAGAGGAAACGCGAAGGCCGATTATATTACTAATAAATCCGTCAGATTTATACAATTAATGTTTCCGTGCGCATATTTAGTTCATTCAAGGCTTTTCTTCGCGAAAATCGAATAAAAATGCTGCCAGAAAACTTCAAAATGCATCTTGTGGTTCAGTGTTACTACAACTATACGGATTAAAGTTTTACGAATAAGAAACTCGAAAAGATAAAATAGTCAAAAATTCAAAGTACAAATTTTTCATATAATGCAACTAGTTCATAGTTTTTCTCTTTTTACTTGTAATATAAACATTTCTAAAATAAATGTATTTTTTGATTATTCTTCGTATTTTCTGTCTTTTTTAGTGCCTTATTTTGCTTTTTTTGTAATACCTAGTGCCTTTTCCTGCCTTTTTCACTATTTTGTTTTGCCTTTTTTGCAATACCTAGTGCCTTTTCCTGCCTTTTTCGCTATTTTATTTTGCCTTTTCCAGCCTATTTCGTTATTTTATTTTGCCTTTTTTATAGGTTTTTAGGTCCTAAAAATCCGTTCCCTGCTTATGATGATAAGCTTAATGAAATGCATATGATGATGAAGCAGTAGTTTGAGATGGAGACTTTCGGGGTAAAAGCCAATTTGAAGCCACTTACGTCATCAGCTGTTGAGAGATCCATGTTAATATTGAAATCGACCACTAAACGCATTGGAAACCGGTATGAATCTGGGCTGATTTGGAAAGAAAACGTACAACCGTTTCCACCGAGTTTCGATATGGCAGTCCGACGACTAGAAAGTGTTGAGAGGAAAATGAATAGTTCGTCAAGCAGACAGAGACTGCCAGAGGTTTTTGTGGAGAAATGGCGAGTCTTCAAACCCGATTGAGATGTATGTTATGGGGCGATGTATTTTTGGCGCCACATGCTCGCCTACCGTTGCACAATTTGTTAAAAATTGTAATGCTAGCAGATTCTGGAAGACATCAACGCGAGCTGTTAAAGGTATCGTTGAGAAGCACTACGTCGACGATTATGTTGACTGTTTCCAGAGCGAAAACGAAGCGATATACGTTATCAAAGATGTAATTTCCATCCACATGCAAGGTGGTTTTGAATTGCGCAACATTGTCTCAAATTCTAATGCCGTAATGGAAGCGGTTAGAAGCTCGGCGAGCGAAAATCGCGTTTCTGTGAGTGTTGAAGGAAATATTGAAAGAATACTTGGTATGAGGTGGCTGCCAAAAGCGGATGTTTTCGTGTTCACTTTAAAATTGAACAAAGTGCCAGGAGATATTTTAGATTTCTCTCGTAAACCTTCAAAGAGAGAGACCTTGGCTGTTAATATGTCAGTATTTGATCCGTTCGGGTTTTTGGCAAACTGCATGATTATGACAAAGATTCTGATGCAGAATATATGGAAAACCAGTATTGACTGGGACGACCCTATAACGGACGAGATCTATCGTTGGTGGAAGCTGTGGCGAACCGAGCTGAAAAGAGTGGAACAAATTCGAATCGAACGCTGTTATTTTGCAAATTTTGAGAGAGCGTGGAATTGCACATTTTTGCAGACGCAAGCGAAGAAGCACTTGCAGTTGTATCGTACTGGCGAGTGGTTGATAGTGGCAAGGTGAAGGTAAAATTCGTCGCTGCAAAAACCAGCTGTGCACCTACTCGTTTTCATACCATTCCCAAAATGGAACTACAAGCTGCAGTTATGGGTGTTCGATTAAAAGAAAGCATCATCAAATGCCACGAAGTCAACGTTAGTCGATGCGTGTTTTGGAGCGATTCCCACACAGTAATTCGATGGGTTAATTAAGATCATCGTTCTTACAAACAGTACGTCGCTAATCGAGTGGCAGAGATTTTAGAATACAGCAAACTCAACGACTGGCGATGGTGTCCAGATTCGTTAAACCCTGCGGACGAAGCGACGCGAGCAAAAATACCACCAACTCACAATAGTAAGTTGATAAATGAGAGACTTTCTGCATAAAGACGAAGAGGAGTGGTCAGATAACTCGGACATGCAGAGCTCTGAAGACCATAGCAATGAGGAGATACGAGCTAACTACTCAGCCTTCGCAACCCATCGGGTATGTTTTTTGACAACTCGAATTAACCGCTTTTCAAATTTTCGTAGACTGAAACGTACGATGGCGTGGGTGTGGCGATTTGTAAAAAATCTTAACCGTAAGCGGCAGAATGAGAACTTGTTCATCGGAGAGCTGAGTATGGAAGAAGAGGCGGACGCTGAGGTGTATATTTTAAAATGCGTGCAGGAGGAGGTATTTTCGTCAGATTTGGAGAACCTACGGCGGAGAGTCGCTGTTTCATCTACCAGTCCGCTCAAGTCGCTCAACCCCTATATCGGCGAAAACGGTTTAATTCGCGCACACGGAAGAGTAGAGCGAGCCAGGTGTCTTCCAGAGGAAACGCGAAGGCCGATTATATTACCTAAACTGCATCAGTTGACTCGTCTCATCGCACAGTATTACCACAACAAGGGTTATCATATCAACGTATCAA
>NW_016161493.1:46152-47324 GCF_001687245.7 Rhagoletis zephyria
AAAGCATCATCAAATGCCACGAAGTCAACGTTAGTCGATGCGTGTTTTGGAGCGATTCCCACACAGTAATTCGATGGGTTAATTCAGATCATCGTTCTTACAAACAGTACGTCGCTAATCGAGTGGCAGAGATTTTAGAATACAGCAAACTCAACGACTGGCGATGGTGTCCAGATTCGTTAAACCCTGCGGACGAAGCGACGCGAGCAAAAATACCACCAACTCACAATAGTAAGTTGATAAATGAGAGACTTTCTGCATAAAGACGAAGAGGAGTGGTCAGATAACTCGGACATGCAGAGCTCTGAAGACCATAGCAATGAGGAGATACGAGCTAACTACTCAGCCTTCGCAACCCATCGGGTATGTTTTTTGACAACTCGAATTAACCGCTTTTCAAATTTTCGTAGACTGAAACGTACGATGGCGTGGGTGTGGCGATTTGTAAAAAATCTTAACCGTAAGCGGCAGAATGAGGACTTGCGCATCGGAGAGTTGAGTATGGANCAGAATGAGGACTTGCGCATGGGAGAACTGAGTATGGAAGAAGAGGCGGACGCTGAGGTGTATATTTTAAAATGCGTGCAGGAGGAGGTATTTTCGTCAGATTTGGAGAACCTACGGCGGAGAGTAGCTGTTNATTTGATCCGTTCGGGTTTTTGGCAAACTGCATGATTATGACAAAGATTCTGATGCAGAATATATGGAAAACCAGTATTGACTGGGACGACCCTATAACGGACGAGATCTATCGTTGGTGGAAGCTGTGGCGAACCGAGCTGAAAAGAGTGGAACAAATTCGAATCGAACGCTGTTATTTTGCAAATTTTGAGAGAGCGTCGGTGGAATTGCACATTTTTGCAGACGCAAGCGAAGAAGCACTTGCAGTTGTATCGTACTGGCGAGTGGTTGATAGTGGCAAGGTGAAGGTAAAATTCGTCGCTGCAAAAACCAGCTGTGCACCTACTCGTTTTCATACCATTCCCAAAATGGAACTACAAGCTGCAGNTCCACACAGTAATTCGATGGGTTAATTAAGATCATCGTTCTTACAAACAGTACGTCGCTAATCGAGTGGCAGAGATTTTAGAATACAGCAAACTCAACGACTGGCGATGGTGTCCAGGTTCGTTAAACCCTGCGGACGAAGCGACGCGAGCAAAAATACCACC
>NW_016161493.1:49968-50903 GCF_001687245.7 Rhagoletis zephyria
TTGTTATTCGCGGAAACGTTGTGGGGCGGATGGATGTATTCAAGTACACCACCCTCTTTTACATATTTCGCAATCAATAGCACCGAACGCTTCTGAAGAGCAACATAGTAGAGTGCAAAACTCGCAGTGTAGTTGTCATACCGTCGATGGAATCAGTCAACATGTACTTTTTCAAATCCTGCCCGTTAAATTGTATGCAAATGGAATTGTAAAGTCTACATACGCCTTCTGTGATGATGGTGCCAATGTGTCTATAATAGTTAGGGGTCTAGCTAAAGAATAAGGCTTGCGTGGAAAAAGTGCAATGGTTGAATGATGTCAGGAAAAGTGGGCAGTCGGAGGTTGTAGACATCACAATCAGTGGAGCAGACTTAAACGCGGTAAAGTATAAAATGTCAAAGTTTATGTGTCCTCACATCTGTCGCTACCTCAGCAAAGCTTTAATAGATCGGCCGTATTGAGTAGACAACACTTATCGAAGTTTCCTATGCGCGATTACAGTGGGGTACAGCCGAAGATTGTGGTTAGTTTGAATCATGCGTGAAGNGCATCTGTCGCTACCTCAGCACAGCTTTAATAGATTGGCCGTATTGAGTAGGCAACACTTATCGAAGTTTCCTATGCGCGATTACAGTGGGTAACAGCCGAAGATTGTGGTTAGTTTGAATTATGCGTGAAGCGAGTATTGCATTGCAGACGAAGTATTGCTTATGATCAGGGAACGGATTTTATGGAAATTGCCTTTTTTTCTGCTAAAGAGATAGAATATATTCGATTAAGAATGTCCACGATTTAGCTTTCCCTGATTCCATATATACACATTTTATGTTGCCTTTTTTTTGCCTTTTTTAAGATATTTGCATTTTATTTGCCTTTTTTAAGATATTTGCCTTTTCTACCTTTAAAAAATCGATTATAGCATTTACAATTTTTTT
>NW_016161494.1:0-6244 GCF_001687245.7 Rhagoletis zephyria
TGGCTAAAATACAATTAAAAATGCCGAAAATTAGCAGAAAATTAAGTCAGTACATTTAGTGGATGAAGTTCATTCATTTCATTCGCTTATAATTTTTTTCATTTATTTTCATTATTTTACCATACGTTTTAGTGAAAAAATTTCGGCCCCTCGGCAGCACTGAAATTTACGAGATCATTTTCGCATCAATTTTACAAGGGGCTCCCAAATAGAGTTCCATACCAATTTTGACAGCTCTTTACGAGGCTCGTAAATTTACGAGCTTTACGAGGTTTACGAGTTTAAGGGAAGACCCCTACACATTTTATAGCAAACGAAGCAATTTTTTCCCCAAATTATCATTTAAATTCATTATTAAAACTCTTATTACATTAATATTAATTGATTGAAGAAAGATTGAAATGAAGAATCGATTAGAATCGAATAATTCGAATCTCGCCGAAGATTATTCGATTCCAAGAATCGTAAGGATTATATGAGATTCGAGAATCGAAAATCGAATATTTTTCACAACTTTCCATCCCTACTATGCAATCGCCGCCTTCCTGTCGAAGACTGAAAATTCTATGATAAAGTCTGACCGGTGAGTTCGGGCTGAAGAGTGCATAATTGCATAATGATAATAATAAGACTGAATACATTGTTGAAGTTTTATTTTTTTCGTATAATGTGTTTGCAAAGGAGAAACGTGTCGTTGAAGTGAACTGGAATTGAAAAAATCCATCCCGTTGATTTTAAGGCCATTTATTTTGGAAGTGGCAACACCTCTCGGTTACCCTAAAATAAACGGCTCACATCTAGGCTTACCGTACGATCTTTTGTATGTAGAAAGCGTCTTAGTTATTCAGGCACAGCCACTTAACCCTCTGTGTTTAAGACCCAAGGCTCCTGAATGAGCGAGATTTCGACATTTTCCTCCGCCAGGAAGGCCGAAAGGCTGCCTGTGGCCAGCTTCGTATGCTTACGATTTATTTGGTCAACCTTCCTACTCATTTTCTGTTTAAATTTTTATTCAGAGTTTGGGTCGCCGAGAAATATGCCTTGCAGCAGCTTATCTGCGTCATGGACCACGTTTCGCTTTTCGTCTTCAGCAGAGTTTCTTGTTTGAGAGGGGCAAAAGCAAACCCTTGGCCCTTAGAATTTTATCTTCGGCGCTCTTCGGGGGAAAAGTCCCTTGGCATAATTTCGCTCTATCCTACCGAGTATAGATAGATACCAGGGGTAATGATTTTCCCGCAGCACCTTAGAAGCATTGGTGATTCAACGTCCCTTGATGGGCCACAGTACTGACTGCGTCGCCTACTAGACTCGCTGACTAGAATAATCCACTTCGCGAAAAGTTACCACATTAGTATCTAGAATTTTTGGAATGCTTGAACCAAAATTCCATGGCAGTAGCCAGCCGTGTAGTTTTAAAGGAGACGGCCCCGAGGTAATGCTGGAGAGCCTTGCTCCACTTTTCCGTGCCGAGTGATAATGGTAAAGACTGTGAGCTTGAAGATAACACCTGTACAAAAAAAAAAACAGTTCAAGTGCGAAGACTGCCTCGTGGTAGTTTCTCTTCCTTGTAGGTTATCAAAAGACCTCTAGGTGGTCCTACCTTGGGATTGCTTCTTTACACGTTTTACAGGCCTGTGGAGCAGGAAATTCGTTAGTGAATATTGACTATTATTGAACAATTTGAAATGAATGATCCAAAATGGCGGATCAAAAATGGTAAATGCATTTTTTTAAATTGATCGGATTTTCTTGAAGCTATAAATAACTGAAAGAACCAATCCCGAGTTAAGACCGTGTAGATACCCCACAAGCAAGGGAACCTACCATGTGGCAGTCTTCACAATCGAATTTTTTTTTGTGTGCCGGCGATTCAGCAAAGCTTAATGCTTGACAGCCGTGAGCTATTTCTTTGGAGTCCAATGTGGTCTTCCCTGTCTTGCTTCGCAACTTTAATTTATTCATTTAGGCTTTGCATTATCGATTTATATTCCATACGGCTAGGATGCTTAAGCAAATAGGCAAAATAATTTATAATTATCATAATTTCTACAAATCTGAAAATCTATTTTAAAATCATAAAATTATGTTTCCCTCATCACCGTCACGGCTTAAATAGGTCCGCTACACGAAAGTTGTTGACACAATTTTCAACGCTGCTTTATTTCGACAATTCGCTTCTGCCTTCCTACTATTTTTTGTTTTTTCTCAACGTCTTCCTGTTTGTTTGCGCATTTCTTTTTCTTGAGGAAGCTTCTCTCTTCCGCTTGCCGCCTTCCATCGCCACCACCTTGGCTGCCAGCGACTGCCACCCGGAAAGTGAGCGTTTATCGAGCTTCCTTGGGCGCAGGCATCAGTCAATTGCTTCATCCGCATTGACTTTTTGCAGGCCAGCTGAGTGTTTTGTAGTCTCGCCTGCTGCTTTTCGCTGCGCGCTCCCACTTTCCGCTTCCTACTCCTATTTGTACGAACTAACAAGCAAGCGTTATTTTTTTGTTTTTTTGCCTCTACATTTTGCCTTGGCATTTAACTGCCAGTTTGTTGGTGAGCAAGTCTTTTAATGACGTTAATCAGCAAATCGGTGAATTGTGCCTGCCTTACTTGGCGATTAATTAAAATGTCAAAGCAGATTAAAATGAGTATGCGAGCAGAGGGAGCGAGAACTACCCGAAAGGGGCAAAAAAGGAGTGTGGGTGGACTGCGAAAAAATCAAGTAGAAAATCGTATGCAAAGCAAGTGAAGAAAACGGCAACAGATAAAGAATGCGACGGAATTGTACTGTGGCGTTTGTTGTTGGGTTTTTGTTGTTGTTGTTTCCGATGCATCCATTTGGCTGCAAGTGAAGGCCGTTTGAGCATTTTTCTATCAGTGGCGCAACCCCTTTGCTATTTCAACTGACCCCTATGACTACACTTTGCTTTGTAGATTGACAAGCAGATGGAACTTTAAAAAAGTCTATGCCATGGAAAATAAATTAGTGCAACTTTTATGGAAAATCAGATAAACGCGTCGGTGAATAGAACGCTGCTGTCGAGGCGGAAGTGGGTAGCAAATTGAAAGCTAAGCAGGAAAGCAGTAAAAATAAGTTGCTTAAGGATATTAGTTTACGTACTCACCTCGTCTTTCTGACAGCGACACTCTTGCGAGCTGTTTAGAGTTTGTGTAAACATTAGGTTACCTCACGAACGAAGTTGTCACTTCCCAAGCAGATCATAAAGTTTCCCTTATGGTTCGCAAACGGTTTTTTGGTTGCCTTAGTTCGGTGCCACTCAGTAGCAAGAAGGCTATTGAAACTACACATTCGGCTATTTTTCCGTAAAAAGTTCGAAATTTTGTAGGTACCAATGGGTGACATCTTCTCCAAATATGGGGTACATTCAATGTCGTCTCAACCACCACTGATTTCCAATATTTTGAGTTGGGGGATAGTGGTGGCTGAGCATGTTTCAGCAATGATGTCGAGGAAGGCGAATAACGCCACTTCTGAGGGAGGTATTCTATTCTCGTTGGTTTGAGCGCTTGTGATCTTACTAAAGCCCTTAGATGTCTAAACGGAATGATCGAAGTACTCGAGAGATAGCCAGAATTATTACCAGCTGAATAGGTAAGGGAGGGCTTGATTATAAATCCAAAAAAGATGGACTTGCTGTTTTTTACATGAACGTACAAGCTCTGGTATCTTCTTGTTTGCCGCTTTAGCCGCCTAAGAGATTTTGGCCGAGTTCAATAATGCGCGCCAGTCGTTTCTCCTCTGTGCAAACTGATGCCAATCGGAAATGCTACGTGGACCAAGTCCTTCCCCACTTTGTCTTTCCATCGCAGCGGGGGCCTTCCCCTTCCTCTGATACCACGAACGGTTTTCGAGTTGAATACTTCCAGGGCGGGAGCCTCTGTGTGTCCATTCGCAAGACATGGCCAAGCCAGTGCAGTTACTGTATTTTATTTTGCTGCAGTATGTCCATGGCGCTGTAAAGCTCTTACAGCTAATATTTCCGTCGTACTTACCGTAAATTTTCCACACAATTTTTACTTTGAAAGCTCCAAGAGTCACCCCATCGGATGTTGTCTTTGTCCATGCTTCTGTGCTATATACCAGCACGGACGCAATGAGTGACTTTTACATAGAGTGTGGGTTCCGTTCGACGAGAGAGGACTCCACTTCTGAATTGTCTACTCGGTCCAAAGTAGCCCTAGTTGGCAAGAGTGACTCTCAGTTGGAGGGTGACATTATTATTGGTGTTAATGCTGGTTCCTAAACAATCGAAGCCGTCCACTTTTTCAAACATATAAACGTCAACAGTGGCGTGGGTGCCGAGACGGTTAAGCTCTGAGTGTTTGTGTGATGATAGGAGGCACTTCGTGTTCCCATGTATTGAGTTGTATCTAAAATATTACTATTTCAACTTGTCGGCCAGTAACTTAGACATGGAGCGCATTATGGGATTAATTCTCCATGAAAGTCCCCACGGATCTACCTTCGACACTGGTGTCGATAGAAAAAACTTTAGCTAAGATTTATTACACTTGAAATTTTGAAGTGAAAAGCAAATACGAAGACGAAACGAAATACGAACGTGAAGAAGATTATAAATACGAAGACGATTACGAAAATAGTGTTCACAAATAAGGCGAAGACAAAAAAACATACGAAGACGAAAATGACAAGAAGGTCGAGTGGAAGACGTGAACAAATGCGAATAGAACGCGAGGAAGATGAAGAGCGATAAATACAAAAAATACGAGCACGAATTCGAAGCTGGTGAAGCATACGAAGAAGATTGTGAGAACAAATATAAAGAACTAGTGAGCCCGCATGGCGTTAAAACGCACAAAATTGAGTTTAAAAAACGTAAAAAATATTCCAAATACTAGTCAGAGTACGAGAGATCCGAGTGTCATATTTCATCTAAAATCGGGCAGCCGTTTCTAAGTGAAGAGCATGTTTTTAATTCCATCAAATTCCAAATCACCCTACACCGATGAAAAAAGTTCTTAATTTAAAAAGATAAAACTTTTCAAGCCACCTTCGATTAATACCCACATTTCAATAATTCATTTAACTTATTAAATAATTTGAATTTAACTTTTAAACAGGTGGCAACCCTCTTGAAACACATCGAGAATATTCTTAGCGTTCAAACTAAAGACTCTTAAAGGCATTTTTTGATATTTGTGTATAGGTAAACTAAATTGGACATTTCAAGCAGGTGGCAACCCTCTTCAAAATATTTTCAAACTATTACTTTCTGAGCCCACTTTCGCTGGGCACCCATATGGTGATACATATGTATCTATATTACTGTTATATTATATTATAATATTAGATAGATTATATATGCACATATATAGACAGATTATATATATGGATGTAATACTAAAGTGAATACTAATTTTCGGCATTAAGAAACTAATTAGTTAAAATGAATAGAAGCAAGTTTTACTTTCGTAGTTTGGTGGCCCATTTTCTGAAGAAAAAGTTCTACGATGTAACTTCTTTAACAAAAATTATGTTTATGAAAATGCGTCTTTCAACCCAGTTCGGCTCACGAAAGGTTAAAATAGTTGGGTTAGACTAAAATTTTTGTTAACTCAGGTGAGATTTTTTTTTTATGTACAGCGTAAACACTCTAATAAACATATATACTATTTTATAATTACATATATATATACATACATATAGAATATATGCCTATACTTTCATTTTTCTGTATTTGTGCGACTGCAGGTAATTGCATTTTTTGCTTATCTCGCATCCGTTATTTTCCATTATCGAATACAATGCGCTCCTTCAGCAGCGTTAAATGAATCGCTCCCTTTTTGCCTCCTTGTTACTAATATATATTTACGCATGTATGTATGTATGTATGTATGTGCGTATGTTTGTATATTTCAATGTGGCTATAGCTGATTGCATGTATGTATGTACCTTTTTAAGTGCATGTGTGCCCTGCCCTGTGCACTTGGCGTTGATTATAAACGCATTCAACACAGACAAAGCTCCATTTGAATCGCCTGCTGCGCTTTCATCAGCAACCTAACATTTGCATTGAGCTGAATCAAGTTGAATCGAATCGAATTGAATTGAATGGAATTGGTCGGAATAGCATGACATTAAGTTGCATTCGGCATAGAAGTGGCAAGTCGCATGTGGCAAGTGGCACGCGAGGAGAGGGACGCGCGCTGCAGGGCGATTTTATTGCGAAAAGCTACGCAAATGTGATGTGTATTGATTTGCAAAGAAAGGATA
>NW_016161494.1:7552-34457 GCF_001687245.7 Rhagoletis zephyria
CTAAAGAGCGAAATACACCACACAAGCGGTTTGACAAACCAAGCGAAATTTCCCTTTGCTTCAAGCCATTTGTGCTGTGTATGGGGGTGTTTGAAGGTTTGACGGCGGTTTGTCAAACCTTCAAACACCCCCATACACAGCACAAATGGCTTGAAGCAAAGGGAAATTTCGCTTGGTTTGTCAAACCGCTTGTGTGGTGTATTTCGCTCTTAATACGAACTCGAATATGAAAACGAATGCGAATGGGAATAGGAGAGTCGAACCAGTCGGAAACATTAGTCCTTAGTCATTAGTCCTGTAGTAGTTCCCTCATACTGCAGGGCGACTACAACTACGAATACGAGGACCAATGCGTAATCAAATATGAACAAATATTAATTGTAGGTAAAACAAAAATTCCTCAGTGAGAAGCGAACTATTTAGAAATGTATAGAAGGAATGCGAGCAGCAATGAAAAGACCAATACGAAAACGAATTCACAGACGATTTCGAAAAGAAATGCAATGGCAAATACGAACATGAATGTAAAGACGCAGGAGAATACAAAGACGAATACCAAGGAGTTTAAGTAATATAAATTTCGTATTGTTTCCCGGGCGCACTCCTTTTTCACTCAGGGAGCCTTGGCGTAGCGCCATCTCATTAAGTGTGTTTTACAATTAAAGTAGTATTTTCATACGGCCATTAAGATAAAGGAAAAATAATATATCGAATTATCTAAGTGCTATCTCACTTACGGAGTCTTTTTACGAGGAGGAAGCATCGAAAGCCTATACCCGTCAGGGTGAGACTTTAACCCGAATTAAACCTCCCACTGTCCAAGTAACTATCCTCCCGGTACTACGTCAAGTATTTCGTCGGGATGTAGGATGTACTCAGTCTTGGGCTAAACCTAGTAGATTTTGCCACGTCTGGTTTAATATGAGATACATTTTTTCTTTTCTCTTAAATATGGATGCAACTTATAATTTAGCTCTTATAAATAGTAAGACAAAAATTCCTTATAATTATGGCATGCCTTGTAGCTATTTCTTGTCGCTGGTATTGCATTGAGGAGGCTTACAGGAGATTCGAGTTTCAAACCCGTATTCGTATGTACATACATATGTTGCCTTTGCGGTTGGAACAGCCCATTTTCTAGTCTGCGCCTGCGCTTCTTGTGCACGAATTTCGAAGTCGCACTTCCTTCACGGTTAGAACGGCCTAGGTTCCAGTCTATGCTTGCGCCGGGAGTACACGGACTCCGAGCCCGTACTGCCTAGGCAGCTGGAGCGGCCCGGGTTCCAGTCAGCGTCTATGCTTTAATTTGTAATTTTCATGTTAAAGAGGTGGTCTGAAGTTTGTTGGCTGCACTTGCTTGGTGGTCCCACCTACGCTTTGGTTAGTGAGCTTCATGACTTGGCTCCGATCCACGGCTACGCTTGGGGTTCGTTTAATCACTGTTGATACGCTGCTGTCTCTCTATGCTGCTCAGTTGCTTCAGAATTGACGATAGTGTGTCACTACTTGATGTCCACTGGAACATTTTACCACTTAGTCGACTACTGACTGAGGCGTAAATGCCTCTCCAACGGCTAGTCTCAATTGGTTGTATGGCCTACATAGGTATATTATTACATATCGTCGCGTTTCTGCCTTAACCTCGTATCTGCAATAGAGGTAATTTAGAGAGTGTAAGAAAAAATGCTTAATGCTTCCCCTAGGATACAATAAACGCATTTTTTACATAATATTTCTGGTTCCACTAACAGTAGTGGGCACCTTCATTAAGTCTTTGTTCTATTTTCAAATAGTGTGACGCTTAAACAGCCGTTATAAGTGGAAATATTAGTTTCCCAAAAATTGTATATTCGTGGTTAAGGCAGAAACGGGACGATATGCATATCACTACATCACTTTACATCTTGGTGTCATGAATTGAATGAGGTAATACGCCCCACGGATCGCTCAACCAAGTCCATAAGGCGCGGTCTGTCGCATTCCAATTATAAATCCTCTTATCAAAGAAATCGGCTGATTGAGAGTCTTATGGCTGAGAAATTTGGAATTATGTATATAGTAGAAGGTCTTTATTGACGCCTTCTTACTCTTCAGTATTTCGCTGTAAATTGGACTTCATTTGCCCAACAATATTTTTTTGATAAAATCTACGCCATTAAGTTTCCTTCGCGAGAGTACTGGAATATATTGTTTTTCGTAAAGCGTCGGAGGTTCAGAAAGTGTTTTGCAGGTGGAGGTTTTTGCTATAGGCGTCGAATGTAGTGTAGTCTTGACCACAATTCGATTGAGTGCAAACAACGCTATTTCGGACAGCTACTTAGGTGGCACTTGGCTCTGAACAATTACTTTCAGCCTACTTACAAAATGTTGAAAAAATGTTGTGGTTTCAGCCTGCAGACATAGCATTGCGCTGATCTTGCAAAAAATTACAATTAGTCGACACTAAATATTTCAGGGGCTACTGAATTGTGGTAAGGACCAGATTTATCAAGTTTTTCTAAACATTATAGGGCTAACTTATAGGGCTTTGGCATTCCTGCTGGTAAACTAGGCGAACTAGACTTGTGTAGATTAATTGCGGTTTTAACTGGGCACTGGGCCTTGGCCATTTATGCGTCTAGAATGTGAATAGGCTCTAACGTTTCTTGTTGCAAGTGTAGCTCATCGAAAGCGGTAGAAACCGGCAGTAGAGCATTTTATTTTTGGCTGCCGGTCACTTTGCAGATCCAGTATGAGGTTTCTTTCTTTTGCAAGTCTAACATAATTACATATATATATATATACATGTATGTATGCTGGATTTATTTAAGTTTCTGAATCCCACCTGCTGCCTCGGACGAAATAAATATGTAGGAGGTCCTATGATTTTATTCCTTCTTTTTCTCATTGTCACTTTTCAATGGAAATTCAAATTTGGAGCTTTAGTTTAAAATGGCAAATGAAGTTTTGTCAAATTTCGATGCATCAACTTTAAATATTTTGAAAACTGACAAAACGGCACTTGTGACTACAAATAATAAAGACTTTTAAACCGAAACAAAAAGCTTGCATAGAAATATTTACTTTTTATGCAGGTACCGTCCTTATTGTCATCAAGTTAAATACGTGAATTGTTTATCCAGCAATGAAACGAAATTCTAAGCATATTTTGCCCAAACTAAGTTTCATATGTCGTTGCATTAATTTAATATGCATTTTTAAATAATTGGTTTATTTACACAAATAATTCACAAAGGCTTAATAAAATTAAATTTGCACAATTTTGAAATTTTTTATTAACTTTTTATATTTATCCTAAGCTTGTTATTGAGTGAGTTATGCAAAAACCAATAGAAATTCCTTTATTCATTGTGTATGCAGCTAAAAGTTGATAAAAAATTTATGGGAAAATATTTTAACCAAAAAAAAAATATTCAAATCGGCATAAATCTCTCAGAATAAAATTTAGTCTGTCTAAACACATAGAAAAATGAGAGCTAATACATGCATACATACATACATACATACATATGTGAATATTTGATGTGTGTATGAAGGCTGCGATTGCATAGATGCATTGAATAGAGGCATTGAAGATGTTTCGATGTGTGAGTGTGTGCATATGTATTTAGTTGGTTGAATATGTGATGCCTGTTAGCGATATTATTTGGCGTTTGGAATTATTATCGTTTGCCGTTGAGCGCATAATTCAACGAGGTGACAAATGCAGCCGAGCTTCCGGTATTTTGGCCGTTACGCCATTATGTCGCGAGTGCACTGGATGTGAATGTGGAATATTTCAAACGGTAATTTATTTTCTTTCGAGCACAATTTAGTGGCCGAGCAATGCTGCTGCTGAGCTGATCAAAGGCTGGAAGCAACGCTGACCGTTGCCAAGGAACGGTGTACAATACTATATGTATGTATGTATGTATGTTAGGGTATATGAAATCAGCTGAGTGTTGGCGTTCCTTTGGCATTTTGGAATAAAAGTATCCACACTCGCTGGCAAACCCAATTTAATGCCATTTGTATACATTTTTAATATTTGCGCTTGTCTTCACATATCCGCTTAGGTGTGTCTGTATGCGAATGTAAGTTTACATTTGTATGTATGTGTGTGTGTGTGTGTGTGTTTTTGAGCGTATTATATATTTAAGTAATTTTTGGCTTACAATCCGCAATCAGCGGGCGAATGAGCAGCTAAAGAGGCAGCAGCAGCAACAACAGCAGCAGCCGAGTAGTCAAGCAGCCGACGAGATTTTCACGTACCAGTTTCCTTTCTATGCTTTCTGCTTGCCTTTTTAGCGCTGGCTATTTTTAGTGTCATTGCTGCTGCTGCAGCACACTTGGCAAATATTTAAGTAGCGGTTGTAATATAAACCGTGTGCATGTCCCGACCCAACGTCCAAGCCACATTTTCGAGGCTGCGGCGAGGAGCTGCTGACGTCACAGCCTCGCCTCAGCTAATTTAATGTGCAACGAAATAAACGAATCCAGCAGCCAACAGCCATTGAGCCAACAGCCATTTGGCAAGCCGAGTGAGTGTGGCGGCGGCGCGGGTAGGGTGGTGTTGTTGTAGAAGATTTGAAAGACGAATGCAATTCTGCATTTTTTTTTTGTTGGCGTTTTTACACTTTTCATTCAGTAGCAATTTAACTTGAAGCACATTTTCAAACAAGAAATATATTTACATTGGCCATTTTTGGCGTTAATTCGTGCACTTCTACACTGCCTCGGCTGAACTTTTACTGACCATTTAAAATTTTGACATTCAGCGCCAGCAAATATTTGAAGGCGATTTCAAATAGGGCCGTTAGCTGGTTAACGAGTGAAAGGGTGTTGAGCTGGAAAAGTTTTAATGAGCGAGCGCGCGCGTGCTTGAGCCACCATTAGCCGACTTGTCGTTGATATGTATGTACATATGTATGTATGTAGTTACATATGGGAAATTTTGCAATTAATGGCCAGCAGCTGGGTCTGATTATTTTAACTAAGTTTTGCACAAGCAAAAAAGGCGTTTGCATATATATGTATCGGTGCGTGAATTTCGAACACGCACGCACACGCACGCACACGCTCAAGCACGATTCCATGCCATTTGGGTCAATGGTGCGTATGAGTAACTAACACAGAACACAGACGCGTGCAGCGCTTTGGGGCTGGTTGCGTATACGCCCTGCCTGTGCCAGCAAAATGCAATTCTATTTTGTTATAATTTAAAAATCATAAATTCACACGAACACACGCACACACATAGGCGCTCAGTGGTGTTTTAGAGCTCCTTCGGATTACTGTCATACACGCGCAATGGCAAGTGTGCCGGTGTGTATGTGTGTCTGCTATGCTTTCGCACTTGAAGTTAATAACTGAGCGCCACTATAAAATTCATACTTTTTCCCCTGCTGCCTGAATCCACTTCCACTTCCACTTCCACTTTCCATCTTACTTGCCTTCTAGCTGGCCTGAACTTTATGCGCACGCTGGTCTTGAAAACTTTATGAAGCACCCAGCCACAATGTCTAACATGCAACACGCAATATACAACACAATACCAGCAACAACAACAACAACAACAACTACAACAACAGCACACCAAACAATACAATGTATGGCAACTTAGCCGAACTGTGTCGAGTCAAGTCAACAGCAGCAGCGTACAGCAGCGGCGTCCCTTTGACCATGAAATAAGCTTGCAGCGCTTTGCTTTCTTGTTCTTGTTCTGCTTCTTCATGTTAGTGTTCTTGTCATTGCCGCTGTTACTAATGTCGCGGTGCAATGTGGAACGCATTGTCTTGGCATGCTGGCATGTATGTAGTTTATGGTGTACTGTCTGTGGCATGTAGCAAGTAGCAAGTAGCAAGTAGCAAGTAGAGAGGGAGCAAGTAGCAAGTAGCAAGTAGCAGCGTGTTGTGTCATGTTCCAGCCCAGCTAAATGGCCAACTGACAGCCTGCTGGATTGACAGATTGACTAAGTGATGGAGTGATGGAAACGAGACCGACTACTCGCCCGTCTGTCTGTCTGTCTGTCTGGCCAGTTAGTTTGTAAAATTGCATGGCGTGGGCAGCCACTGGCATGTGGCGTGTGAAATTAACACGCAGCCGCTGCAGTAATGTTGAAATGAGCATTAAACTTTTTAGCGTTCGCTGGTGGTGGTTGAAGAGAAGCCAAAAAAAATAAAATAAAAATAACGAAACATACACAACGCAGCAACAACAATTAGTGCAAACGTAACAAGGATAAGTGGACCGCTGCAAAAACGCGACACTGACACCATTTCGCTGAACATGAACGCGGTCTGCGCTGTGTGCGGAACGAAGCAGTGCAACGGCGCGGCAGCGTTGTCGAGTGATGGGTGTACGAGTCAGGGTCATGCGTGTGTGTGTGTGTGTGGTGCTTGTGTGTTGGCTGGGTCGCCATTTGGACAATTTAAGTGTTAAAGCGTTTTAGAATGTCAAAAGTTAGCTTGAAATGGAAATTATTGCAATTTGCTTGTCAATTATTTCACTTCGAACTAGAGTTTCACTAGTGCAAGCTATTCATACCACTTATGGGCTTGTGAATTATGGTATAAGGAGATTTTTGCTAACAAGTGTTACAAGTGTGAGATAAAGTTTTTTTTTTGCATAAAAATTAATCAACTTTAATTCACTCTGTCCGAAAACGGTCGGGTTTTGCCCAATTGGAAATACCCAAGCAGGAGCTAGAACTGCCCTGTACATGGTTTTGTATACATAAATTTAGGCGTTCAACATATATATTTTCGTAAATGAAAGTGATCTTGTTCGTTTTATGAAAGCCGAAATCATTCTGCAAATGATCCAAGATTTAAAGTGGATATGGAGTAATAACACTGTACAATTTTTGAAAAAAGAATCATTTTGGGTTCAAGAGGCCATAATTCAAAACATTTTTGCTCGTCGAGGTCATAGCTCAGCACATCTGAGTTTTATTTTATTTTCCATCAAAGTTTATGGGTTCATGACATATTTTTGTACTGCGAATACAAAATTTTTAAGAGTTAGAGCTCTGATGTCTGAGCAAAAGTTGTTGATTTTAAAAATCAAATATATCGTCCCTGCATTTCCACCCAACACCATCTATTCTTCCTTACCTTCTTAAAGAGTTTCGTACTTTTTTTCAAAGGGTAGTAAAATATTTCTGTATGGCACCTTCGGAAACTTGGGGCGTATGCAGACAATTGAATTGTCGTTGTCTCTCAATTCACGCAGGAAATTAAGAAAACCGAAAACTCTTTAATTTTTGAGTTTAAATAAAAAAACTCAGACGTGCTGGTATATGGCTTTGTTCAGCAAATACTCTGGTGCCATATGAAAGTTTCGATGTCGTTCATTGTGGCCATGTATTAGACCTCTGTCTGAAATTTTTTCAGTTAGCGCTCGTAAAATTGAGAATTTTTAGTGAAAAACCATTCGTTTCATTTGAAGCAGTCTAGTATGCATACTTACATACAGGGCTTCGGAGCGAAGGTTTTTGTTTTTCATCGCTCCGCTCTAGCTCCGCTCCGGTATTTTATTTCGCTCCGAGCTCCGCTCTTGCTCCGCTCCCGCTCCCAATAAAAAAAACTTTATTTGTTATTTATTTACATATCGAGCCCTAACCGCCAAAAACGTAGGCGATTTTTTTTTAAATTTACTTTTTGATGCAGAATTGTATCTAGTTATATGTATACACTTCTGCATTCAAAAGAAAACTCAAACTTAAGTGGAAAAAAATAATAATTTAAGTAAATTTTTTAACTGAACATTTTTTTTAATTTTTATTGAGTTTGAGGCCGTTATTATTGAAAGTTTTTTGGAAAAACACCAATAAAAATATTTTAAAATATGCCGTTACTAGGCCAGAAAAAAAACAAAAACAAAATATTGAATTTTTTTAAGGAGCTAAGGAGCAAATTAGTTTTTTTAGCTCTTTCCTCCGTATCCCTGCTTACATAGATAGATATTTATGGGGCGGCCGTTCTTATTGTTGTTCATGAACTTCGGATGCCGGGGCGTATACGGAACTTGAACTCTTGTCAAGACGACCTTCAATAAATGCCTTTAACCCTGGTCTTCAGTCTCATGTCAAGTCAATAAATTTGAGACTAGCAATTTGCGACTATTTTAGTGATTTGAGATTATTTGGGTATTCAGTAGGAAAGAGTCACAAAAAGTTCACCAAAAATGTTTGGTGAAAACAAACACAGACAGTCAACTGATAGAATTTATGTACGCCTTTTGCTCGCGCCGCTCCAAGTGTGGCAATGGCCGAGTGGTCAAAGCATTAGACTGCCGCTCGGGAGATCCGGGTTCGAGTTCTTCTCGGGCGCAGGGAATTTTGTATTCAGTATTTTGTTTTTTGTTTTTAATGTTTCAAAAAAAATTTCTTTTTTTAAATTTTTTTCTGTTTATCGACCTTTAAATTGTAAACTGTTGTTATTTGTAATACATAAAGTAGTTTGTTAATTTTTAATAATTTAATTTAATATTTTGACCTCAATCTGAGGTCATCTTCAGGAACTCCTAATTGTGCCCGGTCGACTGAGCACAACTAAAACCTGTGTTTTGTGTATTTTGTGTGCCTCGAGCTTATCAAATAAAAATTACATCATTTTTTCAATTAATTTTTATGATAGTAAAGCATTTCGGTTCATTTGCTGATGAAATTGTTGTTAAACAAATATTTCTTCGCGTCATTTTTTTAATAAAACGGGAAGCAATTTTATTATCCTCCATAGTTTTATATTGGTGACCAGTTCAGAGCCAGCTGACAAATGAGTGACTTTTATGAGTCTAGAGACGTGAGGCAGCTTACTGGATTTTAGACTATCCATGTTCACCAAGAAAAGCCACTATTAGTAGCCAGAGACTGCTTGCTAAAGCCAGGGTAAGTATAAATTTGGATGTCGAGACCAGAATGCTAATCTCCTCAAGAGCGCAGAATGACTGCTTACGGAATAATTTGTCTGTGATTTTTGGCACAGCGTGAATATCGTTCTGTGTCTGTATAGTGTCATCGGTCCAACGCAGGCCAAGTATTAGTTAAGATTTCAAGTAAATTTAGAGTAATTTTCAGCAATTTTTTTAGATTGAAAATCGGTTAAAAGATGGACAAGTTAAATTACATTTTTCTTTTATCCAGTTCTTTTAAGTTTAAGTAAATTTAATTTTTAGCTCTTTTAATATTTATCCCAAATCCCTTCGTGGTGCAATTTATTTAGTCTGATATATTTTTGGTGCACTTTAGAATATTTTTTCCTCTGGAGTGTTAAGAGGTGGATTGATTAATTTTAGCTGAATTACAACTGAACACCAACGAAACCGCTTGTTTTTATCCGCCGTTTCTTTTTCATAAATAGATCCCAGTCGCCGCTAAAAAGCTGTTGACCATTTTTGGCTTCCCCATTCTGACGTAAATACATATCTGCCACGTTTACTATTTATAAGCACACACACTTCGAAATATGTGAGTGTGGAAGTGTGTACTTGCCACCGCTTTAATACTTCTGGCTAACACTAAATATTTGTCCTTAGCTACGGTTATTAAAAAGTTAAAGTGATGTCTGAAAATAAGACGTAAAATGTCAGAGCTGACCAGAGATTACAGCTTAGGATTGGTGGCTTTGTTGATGACTAGTGGCGGATAAACAAGCATGCAGAAAACTAAAAGTATCCAAATGTCAGCCAAATTTTCGTACAGATTATCACTTTTGCTGTCCGTTGTAGAACTTCAAGGTTTAGGTTTTAATTTTGCAAATTTATAAGCGAATATTTTTTTATAAGTTTGTGTACATGTTTGTTCATGTTTCGGTTATTGTTTGTTCATATTTTGGCTATTTTGATTAATCTGCTTCAAAAGGATTGTTGGAAAACGAGGAGATTTGTTATTTTTTTTTCTTCACATTTTCCTACCCTTGGACCTAAGTCAATACGTATACACCATTCTTGAGTGATACAATATTTACAATGTTTTTTTTCCTTTAATAAAATTCAAAGCTGCGTTCTTTAATACGCAAAAAATAGTTCAAAATAAATGTATTTATAATAAATAGTATCTCGCTTCCACGAATTTCTACCGGCGCTATTTTGTGCGATTTTCGCCAAATTAATTTTTTTCAATTTGATGCCGTTTTAATTTTCTGTGACATTCTCTGACGTTTAGCTTAACTCAATTTCACCGAGATTGTTTCGTTATGGCCAACCGGTGCGGGCGTGCGAATGTATATACATATACATATGTATGTAGATATGTATGTGAGCACGGTTTTTTTCTATGACTGTTTGCCAAAAGGTGTGCTGCATTTGTTTGTGACATTCTGTCCGCCAGCGAGTGCATGCGAGTGATAAGTTCAACTTGTGTGAGTGACACTATCTCTGTGACGGTTGGCTGGCAGTTGCGAGCGATGGCAGCGTAACCAAAAAATGAGCAGCAGCAGCAGCCGTGGCAGTAGACAACACAATTGTCGCCGCACCTGCCAACTGCCAACTGCCAACTGCCAGCTGCCACACCCGCAACATGCATCACCAAACCATCCATCACATATTTGCAACACACATATGCACACACGCAGCTAGAAATTGTATGTAGACATACACGCACACAGCAACAACAGCACTGTCGTGCATTGTAGCTATTCAGGTTGCATGCCACAGAGTGCAAAGTTAAGCGGAAAATCGCGTCGCTCAACGCTGAAAACAAATCAAGCACAGCACAACTTGCACACACACACACACACGCGCGCGCGCGCTCACAATACAGAAGCAAATGTATTTAAAACGGATGTGAGTGCGCTGGCGTCGGTGTGCGTCTGTGCACCGAAAAGTGGAGCGGAAGTTTAGAGCATTTGTTTGATATGCAAATGTGGCAAGAAAGCGCGCATGTATGCATGGCTATGTGTGTGTGTGTGTGTGTGTGTGTGTGTGTGTGTATGTGCACATACATTCATTGTAATCCTTGCAACTGTGGCTGTGCGCCAATATTTTTATGTGTGGCATGTCAAACGTCATGTGGCAGCCACATAACAACGACTCAGGTGTTTGATCGTTTGCTGCACTTTGCAATTTTCGCCTTTGACTTTCGCTTTTGCACGCTCCCCTTTTTGTTGTTGTTGTCGTTGCTGCTATTTTGTCGCTTTTATTTTTCATTTCTTTCGTCACTTTTGCGACACTGTACGCTTGTGTGTGTGTGTGTTAGCGAAAGCAGTGTTTGGGGGAGGCGCGGCGTGTCTGCTTTGAGTTGTCGTTTTTGTTGTTGGTGTTGCTGCAGTGCGCTCTGCACTCGTCAATTTTAATGATTGAGTTGCTTAAGTCACTTTGCCTAGACGATTGAGTGCGCCGATTGAGTGCGGCTGCACCGGCAGCAAAAGTAGGTAGCAGCATGCCACCGAAACTGATTGGGTATGGTCCTTTGAGGCGTCTGCGAGAGGTGCATGGCAAGCGGTTGTGTCGATGAATGCAAATGCTGATGGATTTTTGTAATAATTTTGACGAGTTATTAAGTGCTGACGGCTAAGTGGGGCGCTTTATTATGGGGAGAAGTTTGCTGAAGTGGCGCCAACGATGTGAATAAATTGATACGCAAGCTAAGTAAGAGATTTTTATCGCAAAATTTGAAAATAGTTTTGTTATAAAACAAGTAAATTTTAAGCAAAAAACACAACCGACTTCAATTCGCATATAAAAATTTAGGAGTACCATTAATTTTTTAATGATCAAATGATCCGATCTAAACCAAGTTACTATGGGACCCCCTGTGTACATTTAAGTACATATGTATGCATTTCCATGAATATATTTAGACGTACCCACGTATTTTATACAAATTCCTTATTTGAGCACACTCAACGGTTTCAGTAAGTCCAAGGTTAAGTCACTATTATTTCATATAAGTAAGACAGCGATTTCCAAAAATTGTCTGCTAATCTTTTGCTTAATGAAAGCAAGTACTTTGGTAAACTTTATGTGGCTTCGATTGGCGAAGGTGCGAGTGCCACAACTGGCTGCAAAACAAGGAGTACCTGACTTAAGCTCTCCCTAGCTAAATGGTCAGACATCTCATTGCCAGTTACTCCTGATTGCCAAGAAAAAATAGTGAAATACTTCCCCATTATCTT
This sequence comes from Rhagoletis zephyria, assembly GCF_001687245.7. NCBI lineage: Eukaryota > Metazoa > Arthropoda > Insecta > Diptera > Tephritidae > Rhagoletis > Rhagoletis zephyria. The sequence goes on from NW_016161494.1 coordinate 19,648, forward strand.
CAATAGACATAGATGCCATATTCTGGCCAAGTGTCAGCTTTAGGGCCATCACTAAAGATTCGTGAATGTCTAAGCTGGCTAAGTATTGGTGTTACGGCAATACTCAGTCTTAGACTTCGCCTGCTGTGCTTAGTCCGCCCCATAGTCGTAAAAGTAACGTTTTAGCCTTTTTGAAGGAGGTCTAATCGCCTTTGAGCGAACCCAGCTTTGCGGTTTGTTCTGGAGTTTTTTACCACGCTTTCTATTGCCATTGCGTTTAAGCCAGAACACTAACTTTGCACGCGCTGCAGTCAACCATCCATTAATATGTGTGGAAAAGTTTACCTTCTACGGTTTCATATTGATTTGCCGACTTTGCCACAACACAATTTAAAACTATGACCTACTTTTGAAAAAATCTCAATGCGCAAACGAAACTCAATTTGGCAACTATTTCCAAACTGCAGCGGCATGTTTGAATTCACCAAAATCACTTTCCACGAATCAATGCTACGCTTTGCAGACTAATTCCATTTTTTCTCATTTATGCGCCATTTCGAGCGTACATTAGGGTGGTCAAAAAAAAAGTAAAGTCGTAATTGTAATGCTCTAACCCACTAGGATTGTTCTATATCGAAAAGAAGTATACCCATATATTTTTATTTTGAAATAAAACAAAAATATTTAGAGGTCGCTGTGGGAAAAACAACTTTTCGTAGAAATGGTAAAGAATTCTTGAAAATCAATATTTTTCGATCGGAAAACTCTGGTTCTCTTCAGGAGACTTTCAGTAATAATACCCAGTTGTTTATTTACTCATTTTTTGATATCAGCGATTTTTTATTGGTCCCCCATTGCATTTTTCGGGGTTTTGTGGGTTTTTGGCTTACCAATAAATTATAGTTTCGATTAAAAAATGTGGAAATGAACAATTGCGCATTATTACTGGGAATCGCGTGCAGAGAAACAGAGTATTCCGATCGAAAATTATTGATTTTTAAGAATTCTATACCATTTCCACGAAAAGTTGTTTTTCCCCCTATATAAAATACATGGAAAGCTTTGATAGCTTTGAGCGACCTCTAAATATTTTTTATTTCAAAATAAAAAAACAGGGCTATACTTTTTTCGATATAGAACAATCCTAGACGGTGAGAGCATTAAAATTCCGATTTTACTTTCCCCCCCCCCCACATGCAATTTAGGACTACCCTAATGCACATACACCCTGCCCATGCATGCATAGTAGGAAGCTCTCGCACATACTATATGTACATACATACGAGTATCTAAAGTACAGCGAAAAAGTCCATCATTCGTCTTCATTATCGGCGGCGTTCAATCATTACTTTCAATTTACTTACAACTCGGATTGCTGGCATTTCGTGGCGAATCTTTGGCCCTGATGTGCCCCACAGTTTGCTGGCAATGCGGGCTCAATTAAGCTCTTTCAATGCGATGCGCGGCATTGCATTTACCATTCCCGCCAAAAGATTTTGAAATAGCCGCGCGCCACTTCTACTCGCTGACGTCGACTGCACATTCGGCTGCGTGTAAGCACTATCGATGCCATTGTGTTAGTATGTATGGATATATGTTTGTGTGTTGTACTCTTTTGGAATTGCTGAAAGCCTTTTGATTGACGCATTGATTGAGCGCATTGGCAAGCGCGCCCGCCAACGCTCCGATCGCTTGGCCGCGCGTCAGTCAGTCGGTAAGCAGTCGGTCGTCAGGCGGGTGCGTGGATGCCAGCCACATGCGAACATGTCACTATGCCACAATGCCACAAAGTGCGCACGCATACTAACAATCACAAGTTGCAGCACACACTCACCCAAACATACGCACAAACAGAGAATCGAATCGAATCGAATTGAATTGCAATCAATTTAAGTTTACAGTTGAAAACATCATTAGAAATTTATTGCAGAATTCGTTATTTGTGCGATTGTGTTTGATCGCAGGAGAAAAGAGTGCCATCATCAACACTGCATATGTATACACGTATATATGTATGCATACCGTATTCACACACGTACCCCCCACTTTTGTGCACTTTGCTGCACTTTTGTGTTTTCGCACCGCTCTCTTTGAATTTGGAATTGTATGAATGTAGAACTTTTGAAAAAAGTAGGCGAATGCGAATGCGAGGGTAAAGGTGCGTCTAAATTGAATATGTCTTTGATTATTCGTCGTTGACTTTGTCTGTCGATTTGTCGATTTGTCGATACGGCTGTGAATTTTTAATGCCACCTTGTGGCATTGTCTGTTGACAGACTCGACGTGGCATGTACCTACATAACTAATACAATTTGCACATGGGATATATGCATTTTCATATATATGTATGAAACTACCCTGGCTGGTTTTTGATTTTGATAACATTGAAAATATCGAAATTTCTAATTGCAATGTTTCTATGTTACTTTAGTACTGGCGATGTGAAGGAGTTTAAAGTGTGGAATCGGAGCATCAAATACGCTAAAAATCCTAAAAAATATTTCATAAATAAAGCGTGAAATTAGAAACATCTGCTGATATCGGTATTATAAGCGACATTGCTATCGCTGTCTTAAACGATGCCGTTATGTTGGTTTTGCTTAAATTATCGTTATCGCTTTCACTATGGTTACGATTATTTGAGCTGTTATCGATATTGGTATCGACAACGCTAACGATATTCTTTTTGATTCCATGACAATATGTATTTTAATTTTTATATTTTATCGTTATCGTTTTCATGATCGCCATATATATTTGTTTTGAATACCGTTGTTGGTAATTTTAATCGTATATCTTAGTTATTTCGTTTTTCTCGTTATCGATATAGTCATCGTGTCTTTCTTGTGTTTTCTAATTTCATTCCATCGAAACCATTTTTTATTTATTTTGCAGGCTTTGTTTTGCTGCTTACAAACTAAAGTCTTCAAAATAAGTACACAAACAAAACTTTAATGCCATAGGAAGAAATATTTATCGCTCACCTTGACAGTCTGACAACTTTCTTAGCAGCTGCCAAGCCTTTCAAGTGGCTGCATAAACACCCAAAGTGGCCATTCAGTCATGCGAATTGGTAGAGCTTACCACCTGGCATAACGGAGAGTACCACTGATTTGCCCGATCGCTCTAACCCACAGCGGCCACTGATGCGTTGCACACTTATTCCCAAATACGAAATAAATTCTAAAGATAAAACCAACTTTATTATGCATTTTGTGCCAAAACAAAAAAAAAACAAAAAACAAAAATGCTCCAACGTCAACTGCGGCAAACTTAAACAGCGCATTGGCAAGTAAATAAGTGAACTTTCTAGCTGCCACGCACGTAGCTGTGCATGTATGCATGTATGTGTGTAGTTGTGGCAGCGTCCCGGTTGCACTTTGCTGCAGGCTGTGCCTCTGGTGTCTTCAGTTCACAGTGGTGACAGTTACGGTGCTTGTGTGTGTGTGTGTGTGTTTGAGTGCGTGTGTATGAGTGTGTAAATTTGCCCAGTATTACCTTATTTCGCTTCATCTCCCTGGACATTTGCGATCAGCTACTTGCTTCTGCTGCCATCACAATTGTTTTTGGCACTGTTGCCGTCGCTTGCATTAACCTACATACATATGTACATACATACATACATACATACACTTACTAAATAAATCCAGGCGATACTTGTCCCCCTGGTGGTGGTACGCTCTTCCCTGTTGCGTGCCCTGCTGCTCTATTCACCTGCTGCTTTTTAACCAGATTGGCTGTGGTTTTGCTTATTTGTTTGCTGGAGTGCAGTAAGTGTTGTTAGAGTCATTGAGTCCAGTGGTGATTGCAGTGTCCGGTTGCCTGATTCAATTCGGCTCTCACTCGGCGGCACTCAACGCAACTCAACTCAGCTCAACTCAACTCAGCGCAGTGCTCTACTTTATTCGGTTGTCTTCAGTTTCAATTCATTTAATTTGCTTTGTTGTTGGCTTTGCTTTTTAAATTTCCACCGAGGGAATTGAACTGAAGCTGAAATGCTGGGATTTCTACACCATTCATTAAATGGCGATGTGTGTTTTTGTTTCAGCTAGCATGAATTTTGATCTCTCAGTGCGGATATGTAAAATTTTTAAGGACTTATTTCAAGCCGTTCGGTTAGCTGTAGCAGTGCCAGTGTGTTCCGTTATTTGTATGTATTAAGTAATGTGTGTCACTTAGATTTAGCATTGAAAATTTTGGTGATCAACTAAATCGATTTTCATCAAGTTAGAGTTAGTTTCATAACTGCATTGATTCGTGCATGAATGAGCACTTGAACAGCTGAGTATATTATGTGAGTAATTTAAAATGTTTGAATACCTATTGTGAATTGGAGTGGTCGCAATGCGGAAGTGTCTCTTTGGTGTAAGTTGTTAGTTGGAATCGAGTCAATGCATAGTTTGAGTATAATAGACTTTAAAAAACGTGTGAAATTTTCGGGTTGCTTGAGACTTTGGAGTTTATTCCCATTGATAGAGAAATCACAAGCGCGTTTTTCTAAGGGTGCGTTCACACAGGAAGCGGGGCCGAGCCTAGCGGAGCCATTTGGAACTTTCAAATTAATGCTTTTCCAGAAGCGTTTTGGAACTGAAAGCAAAGCATTTTTTTAATTTTCAATTTTATTTTTGATTTTTCAGCCTCATGACGCTGATGCGAACGAAAATTAAAGAATTAAATAACTTGTTTTTATATAATCACTAACCTCAATATCGAAATTGTTCATAACGAGTTAAAGCGGCTAATTTTATGAGGTTCTGAGCCCTCAAACTTTATGTATGCATATTAGGATACATCGCTGTACGTACAAAAAAAAAAGAAAGAAAACTGGCACTGTTTTTCAATCGAGAATTTAAAAGTATTTACTTTTAAGACACCTAGCAAAATATTTCTGGAAATATTAAGATTTCCAATAACTAATAGTTCCAAGTAAATAAAATTAGTTTTTCCATCCATCCTAATGTGTATGCATTAGAGCGGAGCAATTTATTCGGAGCAAAATTTTCGAAGAAAGTGTATACATTCTAAAAAATCTGTTTAAAAATGCAACTATAAATCGAGTATATTTATGTTTATTTTTTCATAAATTTACACGATGAATACGTGTTTTTCTCGTTTACACATTTTGGTGTGTAAAATCCTTTTTGTTAGCGGCTTTACACAATTCTACTGATGAAATCAAACAGCAGATGTGTATTTTGTAGCTTGTACACACGTAGTAAATTTACGCACACCACAGCCGCTATTATTACACTCTAAAAAGTTCGAAATTTAAACAAACTATTCGTTGAATAACCGAGCATGTAATTTCGCGAATAAGAAGGTAGGAAATCAGTAACCTACCTTGTAGCTAATAAATTTACACATTTTTTTTAGAGTGTAGCAAACTATAATTCTACGGTTAATTCTAAGCAAAAATGGCGAAGAAATTGTATATCAAAAACTAGTAATTTTTTGCAAAAAAAAAACCGACTTCAACTCCCATATAAAAAAAAAATATATATATATATATATCTCATGATCCACTGATCGGATCTCAACCAGATTAGTATGGGACTACCTCTGAGACACTACCTTTCCGATGCAAAAAGAATTATCGAAATCGGTTGACGTGGTCCNGGTAAAAAAAAAAAAAAAAAAAAAAAAAAAAATATTCCGACGAACTGATAACCTCCTCCTTTTTTGGAAGTCGGTTAATAACGTTTGAAACTTCGTTCAGAAAAAATTACAANGAAACCTTTTTCCATACAAAACAAGCGATTGAATAGCAGCTTTTGGAACGTTCGCCCAACTCGGCAGCACGACCGCTGATTACTGGGCCTTGCAAAGGATGGATCAATGCTTCGAGAAGCAAACAAATTTACTAGGAAAGAAAGTTGCATCAATTTTTATTTTTTCCAATTTCAATTTTTTATTTTTTATAATTTTTTGTATTTCACATGGCACGCTTTGATTTAGAAGAAAAAATTCAGAACAGTTTTTGACACTTTCGATACCAGAAGCAACAACAAAATACACGCAAATGTTGTTTTTGCTCTACTGATACTACCTGTTTGATGTGCCTTGGTCTGTGGTGTGCGGTGGCACTTATAGCTGTGTCCTTACNCAGTTAATTTTTTATGAAGAAAATTATTTCAAAATATTCGAAAATTTCTCTACTTATATGTTTGGCTTTTCTTTGTTTTATTTTTCCAACGTCAAAAGCTGGATTTTTTTTTGAGAAAGTTGGTACAACAAAAAATACGAAACACGTTTTCTGTCAGATAGCTAACATGGCGGATAAGAAGAAGAAGTGAAATTACATTCTAAAAATTATTGTATCATGCTTTTTCCGAAATTAAATTACTTGGCCCTTATATGCATGTATCATATTAGTACATATTTCTAATTCAGTTAATATACATTTTATCTTTTCTTTTCAGGTAAGCAAGAAGGGCGACTAAAACTTAATATCTACTTAACTCATATCGATCAGGTAAGAATCGAGTTGTTTATTTAAAAGAATAGTGGCAGTAGGGAGAATGGCTCCGAGTGCAGCGCCATTCGCCAGGGACGGGACCAGGCAAAAAACGCGTGGGGCCTTGCAACGCCTACTACAGCTGCCATGTAAATGAGCGAAAATTCGGTTTGGAATTTGTGGCGGGAGAGAGATTCGGTCTACGAATACTGACATTCTCCCCGGTGTATGAGTCTTCGCTTCAATTCGGATAAAAGCGAGTTTTTTTAACAACTCATTTATCTTCGCCCACGCTCGATGGAAGGTAAGAACGAGGCTAACAAAAACCTATTCTGGGAGCGGTTGGAACGCCGTTACGAGTAATGCGTTCCTAACGATATAAAAATCAGGCCGAGTAAGAAAAGTGTCTTTGGTCTCCACAACAAAACGCCGTTATCCGAACTAGGTTCCAGCATAAAAATATCCATTAAGCTACATGGCTGACTTCAGATTGGAAATTAAGGAACCTAATCGATTATGTTGCGATAGGCAGAAGATGCTTTTCCAGTGGTTTAAGCGTAATAAAAATAGGATAACTGAAATTCATGAGCGCGAAGAGCTTGAAACGCTGGATGATAAGAAAAACGTTCGAAAACATACACGGCACACTAGTGACCGATGAACCGAAGATGCTTAAATATTGGACCTGACCTCATCGGCGACAACAAACCGGTGTTAAAGGAGGACTAGAAAAAACATTAAGAAACCAGTTAATGTATTCGTCAGCTCAGCTCCCATCCACTGCTGGCAGTTATAAATGTATTTGTTTTTAAGTGCAGGACTTTGGGAACTAGAATTAATATCTATAAGTATAGGCTATAAGAATGACTCCATCAAATCCAAGGGTAACGCTACTTTGGACTGCAAGGCTAGAAGTAAAATTCTCTGTATCAGTCGCTCATCGTGCCTTTCCTTGAATAAGGCGTAGAAGCGTCGGCAACGCGGGCCTCTACACGCTAGCGATGGCGAAATACTGCAGACGATGAGCTGTAGAGCTCTACAGTGACAGATGTATTTATGTAGTGCAGCGAATTAAACTACAATGGCTCCGCTGGTTAGATACTGTCTCCAGCCTTTAAAGTAGTCGTCGCTTCTGGTAGCAGAAAAAGGATCAGTGTCGGTTCGACGATGGAAAGACTAGCCGGAGAAGGACTTGATTTCACATCGCATTACCAACTGGCTTGCTTTATTGCGCCTTGTTTGTGCTCGTATTTGCAAATAGTTAAAACAATCTTGCTTATCATCATCTAAAAAATTGTTCCCCTGCGATTGAGCAGTTTTGCTTTAGTTTACAAATGTATTTTATTAACTCAACTACAAAGCTGCCAATTGTGTCTGACATAATAAAATTTTCTTAGCACTTGTATCTGCAAATAAAAACAGCCGGGGATTTGAAATATGCGACATGCGACACAGAAAATGCAATTATTCATAGAAAAATATGTACACAGATAGTAGATACATATTTGCCATTGCACGCAACATTTTTTTATTTTATATTTTATATTAGTATTTGAATCTGTATCACCTCTGCACAAAGCACACACACACACACACAGATTGTCAAACAATCTGCATGCACGCTAACGAAATTTACATGTGTAAGCCACACTTGCCGCCACCGAGTTGTGGCCCCTGTGCATGCAGCCTTCTCCATTTGCTTGTTTTTCATGCGCTTCCTTTCCCCTAAATATTTTATTTTTATATTTTTTTTTTAGGGAATTTTTTGCTGTTTGTTTATTGTGATATTTTATTGGCACAGCTATGTCATGTCAATCGTGTTAGTCCAGCTATGTTGTTTGCCATGTTGCAGCTCGCTGCCTCATGTAAATTTATGCAATAAATAAAAATAAGCCATAGAAAAAAAATACAAAAGTAAAATGCACACACATGCATACATGGAAGTCGGTATGTATCTACATACATACATGCAGAAATATGTACATACTTACATATATGTATATATACATTAGGATGGTCCTTAAAATCGAATGAGCGATTTTTTTCAGTCTCACCCCGTCAATCGGTAATACCACGGTCACAAATATCACATACAAATTTTGGTTCCGATTGGAAACGGTTAGGGCGTGTCGCGCAAAGGCCAAAGTTCAGATTCCTCTATAGAGACTAAAAAAATTAAAATTAATTTTTTTGCCAACTCATACCCAAAATCGATACTAGCGTGGTCGAAGATATTACATGTAAATTTTGGTCCCGATTGGAGTCGGTTAAGATGTCTGCCTAGGGTTATCTGAAATTTGACCCCGACTCCAATCGGGGCCAAAATTTATATGTGATACCTTCGAATATAGTAGAATCGACGTATGGGTTGAGGCTTTGGAAATCTGATGTAAAAATTTGCTTCCTACATTTAAGGACCACCCTAATATACATATATGTAATGTTCTTTTTCAAAACAAAAGCAACAACAGCGCGTACGCGTTGATTACTGTGACACTGACACAAACCGTTTGATGATGATGGCCAACTGGGCGGGGTGGGGCGCATGCAAACGCGTGAGATTGTCAATGTTGAGCGAATGAAGCGACAGCAAACAATTCAACACTTTGCATGCTGCATGTCGCATCAGCGTGGCCCCTGCGGCAAGGACATTTCAAACGTTGCGATTTGCTGTTATTTGACTGGCTGCGTGACTATGAGTAGTTGATTGACAGATTGCTAGATTGCTAGATGAACTAGCTGATCGGCTGATGGCCTGATTGCTGCATGACGCGCGAATTGTGTAGCCGCAAATTGATTAGACTGCGACCGTTTTAGTTTATTTTTTATATTTTTTTTTTAATATTTGGCCTACACGTTCGCAACATTTCGAGAGTTATTGAGATTGAAAGTTGAGGGTGTGCTGTAAATGGTTTACTGATTTAAATTTTGTAGGCATCCACAAATAAGTAAAGCGCCAATTAGATAAAGGGGATCCAGGTTGGAAATTCATCCGGTCGTTTTAATAAACCGATCATACTTTTTTGAAATTTGTTCGATGACTAGTCTTTAAGACGGCTTACGGGATCGAGGCCGTAAATCTAACAATGTCCAATTTCGTTCACACAATGGGGCATTAGCTGCCGGTTGCAAGCATTTGTGGCTATTCGTATGTATCTCCCTGCAACTTTTCATATACGAGTCAAGTCGTTTAATTATCTCGCCAAGCATCCAACATACCACAAGCCAGCTGCGCTTTTCCCAAATTCGCGTCTTAAATGCACTGCTGCAGCACCGTTACTAAATGTTTGCCACAATTTAATTGCTTCCCTTTAGCTAGTTACGTTTATGTAACATGAACTTAGGCCCTGTTTGTGGTTTTTAGCACCAATACAAGCAAATGCGCTTTTGTGTTTACCGTTATCCGCATTAACCGAGCATGCAATATGCCGCATTGTCAAAGCAATGCTATGGACGTACATATGTATACTTAAATACCACTAACATTTGTAGTATTGTATGCTGTGGTAGTTGTTAAAGCAGCCGAGCAAGTGCGGACCTTAAGGCAGAAGTAAATGGTCCAATACAATAAAATCGGAAAATAATTTAAATACATAACAAATTGTTATAAAAGTTCGAAAATACAGCGCTTCCTTGATTATCTGTTAATCCGACTGCGAAATGCTATGGATCCGGACCTTTACTGCAAATTGGTAGAGCAACTTATTTTATATGCCTAGTATTCGCCCAGCGGTTGAAATTAAACCACTAAGATTAAAGAGAGTTTAGGTGAGCTAGGGTGAGTTTAACTGAGTTGAGTTGAGTTAAAGTGAAGTGAATTGCAGTGAACAGAGTCCAGGTGAGGTGAGTTAGGGTGACTTCAGCTGAGGTGAGATGAGTTGAGGCGAGTTGAAGTGAGGTAAATGGAATTAAAGTGAACTGAGTTCAGGTTAGGTGAGCCTAGATAAGGTAAGGTAAGTTATGGTAAGTTAAGCTGAGGTGAGAAGAGGCGAGTTGAGGTGAAATAACATTGCATCGGGTGAGGTGAGTTAAAGTGAGGTGAGTTGAATTGAGTTGATATCAGGTGAGTTAAGGAGAGTTGAGTGGAACTAGGAGGAGTGGATATGAGTTTAGTTGAGGTGAAATGCGTTGGACAACATCATATAACATAACAGAAATAACGCAACATAACATTACATAACCTAACATAGCATAATATATCATAGCATTACATTAAATAATGTGATATAACATAACATAACATAGCATGACATATCTCATCCTTTAGTTCTATATTTTTCTTTGTCTCTCACTTTATCTCTATTTCTTTCTTTGTCTCTATCTTTTTTGTCTTTATTTTATCTTAATATTTATATTTAGCTTTTCTTTTTTAGTTTTATCTTTTCCTTTACCTTTATCCTTAGCTTTATCTTCATTCAGCTTTTTTCAGCTATATATTCCTTGTACTTTTAATACTTACTTAAATTTATCTGCCTCATTGTCTTTATGTTAAGGTTTCCTTACTTCTATTTTAACCTTTGCCTTCATCCGTGTAAATTTTGTTATTTATTTTAATCTTATTTGAAATCTGAGTAATTTTCTGCACTTGAGCTTCAAAATACCTTTCCAATGATATATAATCCTTTATACTTTAGAAGCATACATACGTAGTTTAGCTGTAAAAGGGGTGTAAAGAAAACATATTTGCCTAATTATATTTAAGATGTTTTAAAAAAGTATCACTATGGACCCCAAGGCAAAGTCTGGAAACAAGTGTACAGTCCAACTGGCAGAAACATTTGTTCATCCGGAGACACCGGTAGCCTACATGTACCACGAAGGTCCTTCGAACCCGATCATATTGCTGGAATGGGGAAATAGCAAAAGTATGTGAAAGATGTCACCAAGTGAGAAGAAAAGCATTGGCTGTCCAATTTCTGCTGCGTGGAAGATACTCAATTTTAGCTATAAATAATGGCCGTGTTTTACTCGCAGTTCGTTTGATTATAGTAACCTCCATATTCCCAGTAAAATAGTTGCAGCAAAGTTGGCCGCTGGAGCGTGAGCATAGAAGGAATCCGAAGAGACCTCTACACAAACTAAGAGATAGGAGAAATGTTTGCATGATTCGTTGACAATAAGTAAAACACCAAATGCAGATGGTTTAATGGAGCAATAAACATGGATACCTGGTCTTAGCGAATGGAGAGATCACAAATACTCCTTAGAACTAACAATCTGCTGCCCTCCTAATTCTTAACCTAAATCTTAAATATTTTCAAAATCACTAGCCAGTAACTTAAGAAAGACTTATACTCTCCGGATGGCAAAAATTCGTTTCACAATAAATCGTTTTAATGCCTTGTCGAAGGACTACTCCAGGAACGAAAAATTCTTTTAAAATGATGGCAGCCTCCTTCATACCTTAACGCAACCATGAAATTGAAAAATCTTAATTATGAAGTTAAAAAAAAAAGTAAGTACCTAGTCGAATAGATAAGTTTGATGCGTCAGCCCTTCAGATAACATTTATTCGATTCACCTTGGAAAAATTATGAAAATAAGTATCAAACGCAAGATTATACGAGTATGCAACTAAGCAATCAAGCAATCACGACCCTACTCACTTTTAGCTGTCTTGTGCAAAATCATAACGACTAGCTGTAAAAAGTTCATGTGTGTGTGTGTAAGCATTTCGCTTTAAGTGTGGTGCAACAAAATCTCCCAAAAGCAGTAAATACAAAGAAGTGTAGTTAGTGGAACTTTATTGCAGTTTGGTCAATTTGCAGTTTTGGAAGAAATACGCTTCTCACTTGAATGGACGCATTTGAACTTAGTACCCAGTACCCAGTACCCAGTACTTATGCACTTAGTTCGATTTTTTTTTTTTTTTTAATATTTCCCGTTTCTAGATTTATGCTGTTGTGCTATTGTTGTTTCTTTTTTACTTTATGTTTGGTTGGGTATTTGCAATTTTAAAAACACACTTCGCCGCACTGCTTGCGTCTCTCTAACTGCTCCCTCAGCACTTTTCCTTTTTATATGACTCTCCGTGGCACTTCCACTTCGCCATCCATCGTTTCCATTACAAATTTATTGCAACAGTACGATTGCGCTAGTTTTTGCTTTGAGGGACTTTTGACCAACGCACCATTCAACTTTTCCCATTCAAGATGCAACATTTACTTTTACTATTCTTCATGTACAGGAGAACGCAGCGTTGGAATTGCCGAAACAACAGATTGGCAGAGCGAGAAGTGAGTGAGAGAGAGCGAGAGAGGGAAATAGTTCAAGATAAGAAGGGTAGGGAGACGGAGACATCGGTGCGCGGTGAGAGGAGCATTGGTGCTTACAGTTCGTTTAGAAGGGGCAAATATTTTTCTTTTCCCTGCTAAACAATTCTTTCGCCCTTTTTCACTTTTATTGATAAAGTTTGAAGTGCGATTTTATATTTTTGCTGCTTGTTTAGCTAAAAAATGCAACCAAAATAAAAAGCTGCAAATAAATGTCCGTAGTTGAGCGTTGCAAGGCAAATGAAGTAAGAGTTGTTTTATTATTATGTTTCAAAAGGCAAATTTTGTGAGTTACTTCGGCAGGGATGATGCTTGATGGAAATTTCGTAAACGTTGGCATTTTTATGAAAATCATTGGTTAAACAGTTTTTTAACTTTTGTAATACTTACATAAAGTATTTTCGAAGTGAAAACTGTATAACAAAAACTTATTTACAAATAGAAAAGTGGGAGACTGAGATCATTTTTAAAATAGTTGTTGCAATTTATCAAAATTTAGGAAAGTTAATAAAAATAATGATAGATTGGCGCTTACACAATATGCCAGTGTTTGGATTGGGCAATTGTGAGTGCGCCTTGATGTTGTCAGCTACAGTTTTACGCCGCCTCCGAGTAATGCGATTGTATTTTTATGAGAAACTGTTTCTCATGGCAGAAATACTCTCGGAGATTTGCCATTGCTTGCCGAGTGGTGAACGCTATTAGAAAAAGCCTTTAATTTCATTTTTGATGTGAGTCGGAAGTTGGGCTCGATTCCAGGATCTGCGGAGTGCTAGCGCGCACTGCCAACCACTACTCCAGAGGGTGGCATTCGTTAAGCCAATATTATTATTATGTGGTTTTCATGTATTGGAGAACAAAGGAAAAGAAGTCATACCTTAAAATAATGGGAAGTGTGTACCGGTTCTTTGAGAGCCGTCAAAGAGCCAGCAAATGCTACGCAAGAGCTAAAGCACGGCTCAGGGTAAAAGAGGTGTACAAAATACATTAAAAGCATCATATATATTAGTAATGAGAGTCTGAGTACAAGAAATTTGAATACGCTCTTCTTCCCCTTTCATGCTGGCTCTTGACGTTACCCCTCATCTACCACCTAAGTGTGCCAAGCCGGCTCCTAAGTGCAAAAGACTCCTGGGAGCCACTTTGCCCATCTCTGCTCTAAACCATTTTTGGCTAATTTATGTCGATAATGGTAGGCAACACATTGCCGACTATAAACAACAAATTTTTTTAAACATCTCTGGTAGAATTTTACGCAATAAATGTTCAAAATTTTAGACATTAGATGTTTAATAGTTTATATACTAGATGCTTATCTTTACACACTAAGTGCTAATCTTTTTTTTTACACACTAGGTGCTTAGTTTTCCGTAAATAATTGGCAAAATTTTGTTTTAATTCTCCTTTCAATTAAAATATTTATTTATTTCATTTATAATACTTGCAAGAATATTTATGTACATATGTAAGTATATCATATACATATGTATATGTACGTATATTTATATACCTTATAAAATTTAAAAAGGAACTCGTCCTTCTCCTTGAATACTTCGTAATAGCAATGAAGATAAGTTCGTCCTTTTCCAATTTTCTGGAAGAACACCAACAATTAAAAATTTGCTCACACCAAACCGACTGACGCCACGATTTCACAACAATCTGACGTTTACTGCTTTCTCAAGAGAAAAACGATTATAAGTGTGTAAAATCAAACATCATGTGTGCTTTTAGATACTTCGTGCATAAAATTCAGATATTTCGGTTGTAAACGTAAACTCAGCCGAGAGTAATGACTTTAGCAATTTACTTACATACCCGTACATATAATAAATTACCAAAGAGTGGTCACATATGCACATATGTACATATATTAGCGGCAATTTATGTATGTACATAACATATAGGCTTTTGGAATTTCAAGAAATGTCAGAAGTTGGTTAAGCACACTAATTTTTGGCGTTTCTTGAATTTTCAAAAGCCTTTCTTAATTAATTTAATTGACAAATTACAAGTGTTGCTTCATTGAGAAATCATTACATTTGCTCATTGTCCATCAACATATTCACTAACTATACTCAGTGCTAGGAGGAGCAAGCGGGGGG
>NW_016161494.1:34480-50902 GCF_001687245.7 Rhagoletis zephyria
GGGGGGGGGGGGGGGGAGGAGGGGGAGGAGATCATTACTACCGAAGAATTACCACATTATGATTTTGATGAAACATAATTGTTAGCATTAAACTAAACTGTTTTAAATAACACCAGTGCAAACGATTATTTAATAAGGCTTGGAACTTGTAAAGATGTGACGACATTGACTGAAATAGAGATGTCATTAGTTAATTAAGCATGTTAATTAATCGCCCAACAAATGAATTTCTACATCTAACAGTGCGTGTGTTTACTAGTTGTGTAAATTATATTTACTGAGAAAAGTAGTATTTGAAGCCATACATGCGAACCACATTTTTTTTTTTTTTTTGTTTGAACTCATATATTTTATTGCGAACTGTTTGTTCTTTTAACATTAAGCAATATTTGAAACTTAAATACTAAATAAGAAAATAATCATGTATGGAGTACACCCAGTGGCGCAACCATATTCTATTCGCAGGTATTCAATGTTATTAGAGATCTAATATTGATTTCCTTTTAAGTCGCTGGAATGACACTGTATGAGAAGTGAGTGTAGAAATAAGAGGATTTGGGTGATCATGAACTTTTTGTTGGTACGCCAGGGCGTGCTTTTTAATTTCGGAAGCAACAGTAGGGATTTTCAGGTCACGGTGTATTTGGTTGTTTGTGACATAGAGCGGAGCGTTCACAATCATTCTAAGGGTTTTTGATTGGAATCTTTGGAGTATTTCTATATTGGAGGTTGCTGCAGAGCCCCATAATTGTATTCCGTATGTCCATACTGGTTTTAAAACAGATGAATAGAGTAAGAGCTTACTCTCGAGTGAGACTTGAGACTTCGGGTTCAGTAACCAATGTAAATTTCTGAGCTTCATTCCCAGTGCTTTGCGTTTGGTGAAAATATGAGTTTTCCACGTAAGCTTGCTGTCGAGGTGCATGCCTAAGTATTTTGTCGCATCACGCTGTGGAATATCCTCGTTATTGAGTTTTACGGGTGGGCAGGTTTTTCGTTTAAGGGAGAACGTAACCTGGACAGACTTTGCTTTTGGCTTAATTCATCTTTCAGCCATTGTGTTATTTTGTTTAGGCCATTTTGGAGTTTAAG
Source organism: Rhagoletis zephyria (assembly GCF_001687245.7). Taxonomy (NCBI): domain Eukaryota; kingdom Metazoa; phylum Arthropoda; class Insecta; order Diptera; family Tephritidae; genus Rhagoletis; species Rhagoletis zephyria. The sequence continues at coordinate 35,573 of NW_016161494.1, forward strand.
CGAAGCGAGTTGTGGAAGTGTGTCCATTGCGAGAATTGCAGTGTCGTCTGCAAATGTGCCAACAATTGCTCCTTCGGATGATGGTAAATCAAATGTGTATAGCAGGTAAAGGATGGGACCCATCACACTGCCTTGAGGTACACCAGCTGAACTTTCGTAGAGTTCAGACTGCTCCTCGCCTTGCTTAACGAAGAAAAATCGATCTTGCGAACCACATAACACATGAAATTAATAGGTAAGTACATCAGGCGCTTTTGGAAATAATTATGCTGAGAAATCGGATGACCAAATTAAAGAGCAACCACTCAGTTAAATAGCGGAGTACACTATGTACATATGTATATTTGCAACTCGATTACCAAAAAAATATAACAAGAGCCAATCTCGTGCTTGTTTATGTTCCAAAGGTGTGGAAAAGAGTTCTAAAATCAGCAAAATAGACTCCTTTCTAGTCAAATATTTTATGCTGAAGTCAATGGAGAAGATTATGAACCATAAAATTGTCGCCAAAAATCATTTATATATATCTCAAGAGGGTCCAAGCACAAAGCCCTAAATAGTGTGGCTAATGAAATACAGAGTGGTTTCGAATGTGAAGAAACAGTGGTTTGCGCACTCCCCGGAAATAGAGAAAACCCCCTACAATGCGTCATATTCTAGGCTGCTGTTAGGCACTTTAGAGAAGAAAGACTCAACTGATTATTCGCAGATGGATAACAAACCAGCTTCAAACTAGAATAGAATAAGAAACAATTGTGCATCAAGAATAGCCTAGGAGCCCTTCCGAGTACGAGAAACATAACTCTAGGTAGGTCCCTGGCTAATATTGTCAGCGAAGTGAAGAATCGAAGATTATTGATACTGGTTATGGAAGAGACATGTTGATGGCACTTGGGCTACGAAAGCATTTATGTTGTGCCAACATTTCGCGCGAAAATCTGGGTATTGTCTAAAGATACTGAATTGGACACAGGGCCCGGTGAATTGTGTTCCGACGGACACTTTAGCCACAATGAGGACGACGCTTGCTAATCTTCAGATCACATTCCGGATAGCGGCGCGGCAATTTGCGGTCGCCTCTGGTACTTGTGTTACACCTTATGGACTATTGAGCTTTCAAAAATATTGAAAAGTAATAACAAAATAAAAAATAACAAAAAAAAAAACACATATCGTCAACTGAAATTAAAAAGACATATAGCTAAACCAATGCTAACGGACTATGCTAGTGAAGGGCTTGAGAATTTGTAACTACGATCTCGGCTTCGACTAATACTTTTTCCAGAGACGACATAAGCAAAATAAGTGATGGTAACTATTTGAATGAAAATTTAAAATTGGGTTGTGCAGAAAATCTATCGTGAAAAATTCTATTGTAGAAAGGCTTCCTTCGGCTGATAGCCTGCCTAGTACACCGACCGCTTGAAGCTCCCGAACAAGTTTTTAAAACATATGAAGACGAGCATTATTCAGGCGGAAGTTTACGCCAACTCTCAGCGAGCGGAGGCCAACTTACCAACCGGCATTCAGATTGTGCTCAGTGCCCTCTAATCACCTAGGTTAGTGCGTTAGAGTTGATAGAAAAACTCGATTCTCTTGCTGAGAATAACGATGGTCAATTGCCTTGGAATCAGACCAAAAGAGGGCATTCAGACTGCGGATAATCTAGCTGGCGAAGCCGCAGACACTACTCCAACCGGGTCTTCTTTTAATAGGCTCAAACATCATTACACATACTAACGATTCAGTATAGGGTACAGGCCATCATCATCAAAATAGATTGAATAGATAAGTTCCATACATAAGTTGGGGATGTGATCTAGACAACCCTTGTTGCTTTTTCTACTCCGCTAAAAAGACGTCAGTTCAACTATTCATTGAGTGCGATTCCGTCGCAAGAAGATAAGAGAAGAGCTTAAGCTGAAGGTGGGCGAAGGATGAGTACACATTCTCCTTGCCTGCGAAAGCCTTTTGGAGTTTTTCGGCTTTCTTAGTATTAGAAGAAATATGATGAAGGGTTGAGAATAAAATAGACCCATAGGTCGCGATGCTAGAGAGTAAAAAAGCCAAGTGTTATTCTGCTTCAGAGCACATCGTTGATTTAGATCCCATCATATAGGATTTAGAGTGTCTCAGACTAGGATCCGATTACAAAAACTATTGCTCACTGTCTGAACTTACTTAGTAAATTTGTTGAAGGTGCAAAGGTATCAGAATTCATGTCTAGCACTTCACTTTTTTCGACAGTTTCCGAAAGATTCCTGGCAGACTGGCAACACTAAGCTCAAAAGTAGTTTTATCAATTGAATAAATGATTGTTAAGACCATAAATTCAAGTGAAAAGATAGCCATTAGCAATTAAGGAATTGACTTGATAGATTTTTCTATTAAAATGCATCCTCTATTTCTTTCATTTTTCCACACTTGTGCGCCATATTCTCCATGAAATACTGCCGCATAAATTACAACGTTGTTTGCTCGACATTTATTGCAATTAATTACCCGCGACAAAGGATTAAACTGATCCCTGAACGCTAGTTTGTGCGCCAGACAAGGAACAGGGAATGAAAGAAGAAAAAATTGCCAGTGCAAGTTCAACAAAAAAAAGCAGAATAAAAGCCAAGAGAAAAAGTAGAAAACATACACAAACAAAGCGTGACATGGCAAGTCACAAAGTTTGAGCCAAACCGTCAAGGCATACTTTGATGGTGTTAGTGGTGGCGGCGCGGCAGTTGACATTCTACACTAAAGAGTGTGTGTTATGTGTTTGGTGACGCTGCCGTTGACGGTGGCATTGGCTGTGGCTAACACCTATCCACTGTCGGGCACCTGCAATAACCAAGCGCCGGCGCGCACATAAATGCCAGGCAGCCAGGCAGCCAGGCACCCAAGCCAATGCCCGGGGTTTTTGTTGTTAATTTCCTTGCATCAGCAGAGTTTGCCACATGGTGACATTTATGGGCGAGCAATTTTTTTATATTCGCATTTTAATTATTTTTTATTTTTTTTGCTTTGCTCGCTTTCATTTTGGCGGTCGACCGCCTGTCTTGTCGTGCATCAGTTTGGTAGTTGATTGGCGTTGCACATTCGCACATTTGCACATTTGCACATTTGCTGCTCCTGCTGCTTTCCACTTTCCACACACTTTTTCTTGCTTGCTTGTTTTTGTTGTGCTCTGCTAAAAGCGCTGCAGCCAATATTGATGGCAGCACAGCGGGTGTTGTTGCTTTATTTCTATTTTTCTTTCGGCTCGCTGTTTATTATTGTCTTTTGGGACATTTAATAATTTTTGCGGAGTTGGAATTTTTTCATTAAAGGCTTATAGCTTCATTTGGGTTTTGGTACGTTGGCATGTATGGCTGCCTTTGCCTTGGTCTATTGGAGGGCCGTTCACGCGCTTCCGATTATATTAACTTTTGCCACAGTGCAACAGCAACGCTTTACTGCCCCACCCTGTGCTGCTATGCGCTGCTCCGTTGGCGGTGTTTGTGCTCTGTTTGTTGTGGTTGCGCGACGATGCGTGATTTTGCCCTTTGCTATCCAACAAGCAATGCAACTGCCGTTTTTGTTGTTGCTGTCGCTTAACCGCTAACCAGCCATCCCGCCATCGCGCCACTTGGCATGCGCTTGTGTGCCGCACTTAAAAGCTCGTGTGGTTTATGGATGCTGCGGAGTGGTGATTGGCAGGCGACCTGGTTCGCACTTCATGGCAGACATACGCGGTGTGGTGGTGCAGCGCTTCATCAAGTAATTTCCTCAAAGATAGCCTTGGCGGCGCTTGCGTCACGTGGAGCGGGTGGTGGGGGGTAGAGGTCTGTGGCTGGAAGGCGGTTTAGTCGCCTCTGAATGGTTGCACTTTGAGGGTCATTTAGCGCGCCAACGGCAGCGGGGCCCAGCAGCAGTGATAGTGAGACAGTCAAGACAGCAAAACAACGAGATAACACTTTGGCACTTGGTTTGGATTGGATTCTGGGATGGGGTTTTTTTGTACGGTCGAAGGCCCAAGGACCCTCACTTAAGGCTTGTTGCGGTGATATTTTGTGTAAGTTTCGTGAGTTGCGAGTGCGTTTCGAAATTTTCGCTTCACTGGCTGCACGGCAGCGTACAGGAAACATTAATATCAAGTGTGTGTGTGGGGTCAGGGGAGAGCAGTGATCAAAACGAAGCAGCAGTAAAGTAAGCGTGGAGTAAAGTGAAAACTATTAAGAAGAACAAACAAAGTTGCAACCAAAACAAATAACAAAACAATTCAAGTTCCATCACGCGCACACAACCACACTTTTGTCCCACACATACACCCACAATACCACACCCACGCACGCACGCCCCATTTCGCGTATACAATTAAAACTTACTCTCGCACTCGGCAGGGTGTCGTCGTTCGAACGCCAAACTTAAATCAGAGTGCAATGGGATGAAGGGAGTGCTTGAGTGGGTAACGCAAAGTGATGACATTTGAATAAACTACAGTTACAGTGGTGTACATATGTACATACATACAAACATATATTTGTATGTGGCTGGTGCTTGGCTGCTGGCGCACTGGTCGCACTGGGCGTATACGTAATATTTATACCTTTGCCAAATAACTTGGAAAACTTTATTATTTATGGAAAACTATGTTGGAAACCACACAGGCGCACACGCCAGCACAATCACAGTCTGCATGCATACATTTGTAAATATGTACATACAATACTTGTGTACCTGCGTATACATACATACTTGCCTGTGGCTGTACGCTCGAACGTGCGCTCCTTTGGCACTCAGGTTCGCCGCCATTGACACAATATTGACAGCAGTGTTGCTTCTGTATGCATATATGTATGTATGCGTGTTTGTTCGTGTTCGTGTGTGTCACTAGGTGTGAAATTTTCCATTGTTGTTGCTGTTATTATTTATCGTAGTTAATTTATGAGCGAGTGCAGCTTTTCTGCCAGAGCGCGTTCTCCGACACGAGTTGACACATTAAAATTATAAATTAATGAAATGAATTTAGTCAGCCGAAGAGGCAAATATTACCGAGTGTATGCCTTGGTACATATAACCTTGATATATTCAAGATACATATACAAGAAAAAGAAACATAAAATGTTTGCAATATCTGACCTTTATTTTATTTCCAAGAGAGTAAAAAATTATAATTTTCATAAAAAGAGTTTAGGCTATATATGAGTCTTCCCTAAGTAAAATATTTATTCGCTATATAAAATAAAAATTCTTTCAAAAATTACAGTTCAAGTAGCTGAAACATATACGAGAAAGATACAAAGCGTGTTTACTCCAGCTGCCAGCAGTATAAGTGGCGGTGGTCGGGGCAGAAATAAATTTTCACCAACCAGCAGCGTTCGATAGATATATAGGGATGATAATTTTTCAGTTTTTTCCGATCCCGGAATCCAATGGTTATTGCCGGGATTTACATATTCATTACTTTTCAACAACTTAAATCGAAAAAATTGCTTCGATATTGTTTGAGAAGCTCTCCAACATGAAAATAAATAATAAAGAAATGGGTTTGAAACTTACTTTTTTTATTTAAAGTGGTGTTTTTATTTTCTCTCTCTAACATCAGAATTTATTTTAAAGGACTTTGTAACTTCAAAGATATGATTAATTCCAAAAATTATTTAAAAAATTCAATGCTCTACATAAAAATATGGATACCAAATGCAAGAGGAAATTTCTTTAGAATGTAAAAAAATTATTATTTTTTTTTGGATTAACGAGGACGAATAGTAATTTTTTAAGCTGATAAATTTAGAGGGATGAAATCTGAGGATGTTATCGAGTTTATATAAGTCCTTAATATATAATTTTTTAAAAAACAAATACTGCGAAATTTCAAGGATGAAATTTTAAACGAACATTTTCAATACAGTCTTCCTGCACCAACAATTTGATTCTGTTTAAATTCTACAGGATTTCCTCTTAAATTTGATACCCATACTTCTTCTCTAAGCACATTTGTCTGAATTTTTTAAATCATTTTTGAATTACTGACGTCAGAGTGAAAAACTAAAAATGCAAATTTTACTATATTTCGCCCATGGTTTCGCGAATATATTGATATTTGTGTTTAAATTTACTATCGCGCGGTTTAATATGTGTAATGAGCTAGACATTTATAATAAAATATATGTTATTAAATAAAAAAGGAATATAGCTAATACTGATCAAGAAAATGAGATTCTATTATTCCCATCAGTGCAACTTACAAATCCCGAAAAATCCCAGTAATATTTGCCAAGAATCCCGGAATTTTTGGAACCTTAAAAAGGCCGGGATTAACAACTCTAGTATATACATATGTACATACTCTAAACCATACCAGCTGATAGCCGTCTTCCAACGTATACTAGTAAATAATGAATTTTAGATCCATTTGTGTATATCCACTTAATTTATGTAATTTTATTGAAATTCGAACTTTCGACTGCCCAACATCCCATTATTAAAGTCAGATCGTTTGTAACTGCACTATATTCGCTAGTTCGAAATAAGTTCATAATGACTGCACTCTGGTGGCTACGATAATATCTCCCCTGAAATGATAATGCTCACAAACGTGACAGTAAGCAACTCATTAAACTCATTTATCAAACAAATCAACAGTGCCACTGACAAATACGGAATTAGGTTAGTTTGCGATGCAGAGATTTCTAGGAAGAGGTATGCCCCAGGGAGTTGTCCCGAAGCTGCCTAAGCTCTTGAAGAAGTAGTACCCCCAGGAATTTGAGGCGTTTTCTAAGGAGAACGTGGCACTCGCATAGGAAGAGCTAGATGAATTATGCCTCATACTCACCTCCACAGCTGCTACGGAAATCATGAAGCGGGGTTTCAAACCATAGTTTAGTTTCCAGCTAGTATTCTTGTGAGAGGCCCATCGTTTGGATTTTAAAGAGAGAGCGCAATACAGCGTAGGAGTACAGATTAGTCAACTGCTGCTATTGCTAAATAGCTGCTCTGACCATCTCCCCAATTCATGATGAAAGGAATAGTTTAAAAAAACTGTCATCGAAATCCAAAAAAATTTGGGTATTGGAAGTTTGCAGCCCATTCAATTTCAGTATAAAAAATGCAAGTTTCAAATTGCTCAAAATTCGGAATGATTTTTAAAATTTTTTTTGGTTGGGGTGTTTTGTATGTTTACATTTTTTTTAATGAAGAAAATACAGAAGGCAAAAATACCGCATAGATACGCAGTTCTTCGGTAATATGGAGGATCTTCTTTGAGCCTGGGTCCTATGCACGTCTAACATAGAAAAAAGTCTTCCAAAAGATTAACCGGAAATTTAAATTTCCACTGTTGCAGTGGACTACTCTGTAGAGTTAATAAATTTAAGAAAACTCTTAGCAAATATTTTCTATTTGTATTAGTAGGTATTTAATGATATCCAAATTTTCATCAATTTCTAATATTCAATTCACTTTCGGTTTGGCTGCACTCATCAAAATCGTCATAGCTGTGGCTTTTGTTTGCATTTATAATCGTCCCTTTCTCCACAAACTGCTCGGAAACTTTGTCTGCAATTGTATGACTGTTGCTGTTAAATTCGGTATGCGGCTCTTTTATTGTTATTATACCCTTTGTTGTAGCCTCTGCCACAATTGTCATTGTGTTGTAACATTAATTATGCATAATTAAATTGTGGCATATTTGCACACACACTTACCAACTAATAAGTACACCACGACAGTACAATGCATTGGTGCTTGTTTACTTGAAAAATGTAATAATCCAAAAATTACAAAAAATCTAAATCTGCGAAGTGTTCGAATATAACCGCTACCTCTTATAATATCGACACCTGCGTAAAAGAGCGACATATCTTGGCAGCCAATTGGAAAACTTGAGATAGGCTCAGAAAACTTTTCAAGAATGCCCTGTCTCAGAATTTGATTGAGGAATGCCCTATTGAAGAATTTTATTGACAAAAATGACTTTAGATTGCAGTCTTGACTTTAGTTGCATGTTTGATTTAAATCTGGCCTTCTAAAAAAAAAAATTATTTGTAAAACCGCATAGTAGTCGAATATTAGGTACATAAAATATTTTCACCCAAAATATTTGATCTGATTTTCTACTAACTTCGATTTTCATGCATTTAAATTTGACTGGCATGTCACTAAAGAATTCAAGCTCATTTTCATATTTGTTGCCACAATCGCTTGCCACCATCGTCTGGTTGTGCAACGCATATTCTCCCGCTGTGCTGAGCTTATGATTTCCATAGAATTTAAATTTTCTCTCACCGCTCACTCTTCGCTTTACTCGTACTGGTTTAAAGTCAATTTGAAATTTATGAATTTTCTTTGAATAATTGAATTTCAAATGTTTGACATTGACGTCTGTGGTTATCGCTGTTGCGGCTGAATGCTTTTTCATTCACTTATTGCTGCACTATCTTTTGGTTTTTAATCAGCCTCATGTGAAGCATTTTTTGTTAAGAAATTAATAAAATTATAAATAATACAAAATTCGAATGTATGTATTTTAAATAGAGCTAAAGTTTCACATACTCAACTTCAACGCTCTACTTTCTTGATTTTATATGCAAATTAGTACGGGCTATGGATAAATTTGTAGTGTCTTAAAAAAAAACTAATATTCAACTTCGACTCAAAAATAGCTAAGTGTGATCCCAATGAGATTTTGAAAGTAATTTTGTGGTGATTTAAAACATTTGCGCCTAGGTGATGGAGTTCTTGGCGGTCTATATGCAGAACTTTTAGTTAGGTCCACCTTAGCAGGTCCTTTTGTTTTAGAGTCTAAAAAATAGTAGTTCTTGTGTGGTGTTTATCCGCAGGTATGTAGGCCTCGATCCGTAAGTGGGTAAAAATCAGTCATTTTCATGACATTGGTGTCCCCAATTTTTTGTCCCTTGTTCGAGATAGTTTTGGGACTTTTGTTCTCTTTTGTGTATACTTATGTATGTAGTAGTCTGAGCGGTTACACCTTCATTTCCATATTCCCAGTAGCCTATTTTACGCGACGAGTGTTGCATTTACAGCAGTCGCCGCTTGATCTCGGTCAAATTTTCAACTCCCCAGTACCGGACCGCATAACATCTGAAATTGTGAGGAGCTGTGGTTACTTTGCGTGGTTGGCTGGTTCCTAAATATGCGAACTAAATGAGGCGTGGGAATATCAACTGATCTTCGAAGGTCATCATGGTCAAGGGAAAGGGCATATTTTACTAAAGGACTACAGGACAATCGGTCTGTCTTTCTTTCAGATGCTGGAGAAATGCTTCGAGATCATCTATCTAAAACTCAGCATGCTCCTAAAATGGGAAGGTCTGAGGAGACCGTTTATTATTCAGTGCTAAAGACTTTTCAGCAGCGGCTTCCTAGGCATAGAGAGGCTGTTAGTTCACTAGATAAACACGGGGTGTGCTCAGAGACTACTATTATTTGTAAGTCTACCACTTGCTCTGCAACCGAAGTATCGTGAGTGAAACAGGCTGAGCTTGTTTTTAAAGTTCAAGTATGTACGAAAGAAATCCGCTCTAATTTTAAGCCTTAAAAGACACATAGGCCATTTCAGATGAAAAAAAAACAAAATTTACGAAATCTTCACTTATCTGAAATAGCAGAAAGAAAATTTTTTTTTAGTTAAACGAAATTTTCTCCCTTCAAAATCTCAATCCCAAATATTATATGATCACGTTAGGTAAAATGTATGAAAATTGGAGAAAATATATTTTATTTATACAAAGCGTCAGCTATAAATACGCTAAAAGGCGTAGCGAAATGAGACCAAATAAATTTGCGTGCAAAGAAAACAATAAAATGCGAGGAAATGTTGGTATTTTTGAGGATTTATTTGCCATAAACATATGCACATATGTGTGTATGTATGTATGTAGTAACACACCTGCAAACAAAAAGCAATAAAAAAAAGAAATGTAAATACTTGGATAAATTCGTATTCACTACAATGCACGCCAGCAAGCAGGCAACAAGGCAGCGAGAGCCAGCAGCGACATTAGGACACTTGAATGCATGTGAGCGCATTTTTCACAGTTTGTATTTACTCACACGAGCACATACATCTATCTAAGTATGGTGGTGTGAGTGCGCCAGTTTACTTATGCAAAGGGCTGAAGCATAAACGAGGAGGAAAATAAAATTTGCAAATAATACATTGCATACTTTGCGGTGCACGATTGTCGTGCGGATCCTGCAGCATACATAACAAAGCGGGTTAGCGGCTGCCAAAGACGACGAACACGCCGAACACGTTTCGGAGGTTGTTACCTGCTGCCGCACACAACACGCTGCTCATACACACGCCGCGTATTAGTACATACTTTGGCGGAAAATCGCATGTTTACCCAAACGGGAAGGATGTGATTTGGTTGTGCGCGCGACACACACGTACATCACACATATACACACTCACCTGGCATAGCGCCCGAAATACTAATTCACATGCGACCTGTAGCGGCGGCGGCGGCGGCGGCCGAAAGGAAGACATTTGACTTTTTCGGTGACGCTGCATGCGCCTCTTCTCATTCGTTGCTTTCCTCCACCAACATGCGTGTGTGTGTGTGTGAGTGTGTGCCGCGAAAGCATGAAGGTGCTAAAAATGGTAGCCTTAGTCGACGAAATAATGCATTTTTTATGTGCAACACATAAAAATTCGGCGCAGTAACACACAACTATTAATGCCTACTTGCGCTTTTTTCTTCCTCTCTTTTTGTGTTCCTTCATTTTTTCTCATTTCGTTGGGCTTGAAATATTGAAAAGTGCCGAAAAAAGCGTCGACTATAGAGAAGATGGCGAAGTGACGGCGACATCGGCATGAAACCTAAGAGCTAAGAGCGGCGGTGCATCGCAGGCACCGAAGTGGTTTAATGGAAATTAAGGCGTTGGCGCTCGCAGCTACTCGTCTTTTTGTTTTTTTTTTGTTTGCTTTTGCGGCTACTTTCTTTGCTGCTTGGCTTTTATGTGGCATGTAGCACGATGTTTGAGGAGGAGTAGGCTTTGTTGAACGGTGGCTGAGCCTAAGTTGCTGTGTTGGCGAGGGCGGCCTTCCTTACTGCAACACTGTAAAGATGCACACAAAGGGGCAGCCAAGCAGCAAACGACGGAAAGGAGCGCGGATTTACGAGTACATAATACAATACACATGAAAGCAAAAAGATGAACGACGACATAATTAAGTAACTACACGACTTTCTTTGACAAGCCGAATCACTGGCGAAATTCTGCAAATCTGTGGATCTTTGGTATTTTGGAAATAATGCATTTAGGGCCTTGGCACATGTCTGGTTAATTCTACTAGTTAAAATCGTATGACGTTACAACCCAGATATAATATAACTAAGGTGTACTCCATTACATTAACTAGAATGTAAAGGCTGCTTAAATATAAACAGAATCAAGCATAGAGAAAACGATTTGCAAGCATCTGATAGAGTGTGCTGAATTATCTGCTAACAACAAAACCTCTAATACAGATAAACAGCCTCCTGCAAACCAAAGTTCCCGAAATCTTAACGAAATTTTAGGAGAATCTATTTCTGTAACTATTTTTTACGAATCTTCAAAGAAAATTGTATGAAGTGGTTGACACGAACTCGTAAAGAAATTTCAGTACGAAAAATAAAGAAAATTCTGAAAAATTCTGCAAGAAATGCTTCACAAGCCACGTTATTTTCATCGCTTTACCGATTTTCTTCCGAAATTTCGTAAAATACACAGTTTATTTTATTTTAGAAAATTCGGCAAAAAATCGAATGAGATTTTTACGAATTCTTTTCGATTTTTTTTTAGTTTTTTCATTAAAAAAAAACCAAAAAATCCAGAAAATTACCTCATTTCCGGAATCAGCGAGCAATTCTACATAGGAATTGTTAGTGGCATCCAGTGTGCATTCTTGCTGTCAAACTGTGCAATCAGGAGCTAAAGAGATCCAAAAAAAATTCGAATCCAATTAGCATAGTCTTCCTGTACCCCCCAAAATTACTTCGGAGAAAACTTCCCGTCCAAAAGGAAGGGCTAACTAGAATCTCTGGGCTCAGCAAAATATCAAGCTGTTGGTGAAACCTGACCGATTGATGTGTATATAGCATTTAGTTAATTTTCATTTTATACATCTACCAGCCTTAGTTAGTGGGAAATAGCTGTAACACACGAAAATCAATTTTTATGACGACATATTCATCAAGTAAAAATAGAGGTGTTTTTTGGTAGTTGTAGATTATTTGTGGCAAGTAGTAGTTGTCGGCGTCGCTAACTATACATATAATACACGTATGTATGTATGTATGTATGTATGTATGTACGTATGTTGATTGCTTGTAATGGCTTTGTTTGCGAGTGTAGTCGGTAATCTACGAAATGGCACTAAATATGCTGTACATGTCATTCGCAGTAAATCTGCTTACTTACTTAAGAATTCCATTAAAATTCTATACTCTACATACATACATACACATGCACGCTGCACATTGTTTCAATATTTAATTTGGTAAAAGCTTTTTTCCGCGCACTCTAAACTCAAACCTCACACAAACCCCATACATACATACAAACATATATACACCCTGTAGCTCCGTTCTTAAGTTGGTCACAATCTCGACGAGCAGATAGTCAAGTCAAGTTAACGCAGTGTTGTCCTATTTTTATTAAGGTTTGTTTTTATTGAAATTTCCTTTGGAATTTTGCAGATGATAATAAAGTCTGGTTATGCTTGCATTTACTATTCGCATTTTTCGACTTTTTCGAAGTACTTACATACATATGTACTTACTTTCTGCGTTTTTTGTGTCGCTTTTCCAATTTTTACGCTCTACAATTTTTCTCACCGCAGTCGCCATTGTTGCATAGGCTTTTCAGTTTTTATTTAACTTTTTTTTTTTGCGTGCTGTTTTTTTTCTTTTTTCTGTGCTACTTTGCTATGCTTCGTTCTTATGCATTCGTCCATAGTTTAGCTGGATTTCTTAGAGGCGAAGAGATTGTGTTAAAAAGAAATGCCGGGAAGCGAAAAGCAAATGGTAGTCAAGCTGAAGAAAAAACGAGACTTAAAAGTCTTTGGTGTTTGGCCAGAGCGAAAGCTGCATAAAGTAAACGTAAAAGGCTGCAGAAATGATAGCGAAATATAACTGTATTGCGTAAAAGGGGCATTCATTCAAAAAGCTCGCCGCTTATGACACTGCTCAGCTGTGCTATGTACGTTCGTGCTGAAATTGCTGAAGCGCGTTGCAGCAGCGCTACGATCCAGTGCATATGACCACGAAGCGTTGATTGAAGCGATGCCAAGGCGGCAGTAGTAGCTCGCTGTAGCAAATGACCGCTAAGCTACGCTTCTCACACACACCAACACACACACACCGACACGCACACGATACAAACGTTGAAAGTCCTATGAATTTTTATTAATTTCTGGTTGCATCTGAAAGTTATGCGCTTTGCTGTTGCAATGGATTATTTTGCTTCGCTTGTTTTTACTTCACTTCACTTCACTTCCATTTGGCCTTCTGTTTGCGCTTTTGATTTGATTGAAACATGCTTTTACTTCAATGAATGCATACAATGTTTTTTTTTGAGTGCTAGTGAAAGTGTTAGTGTGGGCTAAAACTGAGAATATGGTCGCATCTGAGTACAGAGGAAATCATACAGCTGGTATGAAAATGCTGCCAGAGTTATATTTTGCTTTCTTTAACCTTGTAATACTAATCATGAGTAAAATTTACTCATATTTTTTTCCAAGCATAGTAGTTGAAGACAATTTGGGAGAGCGACATAAACGTGGAAGAATTTGCTACAAAATTAACCGACTTTAGTTTATGCTACGTAGGAGTTGAAAACAATTTTTGGGCACAGAGTTTTTAGACGATTTAAGCGCAAAGGCAATGTTGGATGTGCGGCAGCTGGCCACATTTTTTCACTCCACAAACTGGTTCAAGGAAGAGTAGGGGCTCTTAGGTTCTCTGTAGTGTTACAAATAGCCACTTTCCCGGCCTAAGCAAGCAGGAAAATTTACCAGCAGCGTGACAATCTAACCTAAACTACACCATGGATTGGCTATATTTGAAGTCACCTGATAAGGTAATTGAGATCCTTGTAAATAACACTTTATGGACATATTCCTTGAAAATAGGCCCAAACAGCGGCATCTACTTTTTGGATTGGACAAAGTACCCTAAAATTGCAATCTACCGGCGGCAATTTATCAGAGAAAATTTCACTTAACACACTCGGCTTCGAACAGCTCAGAGGGTATTCCATCGACACCGCATCTCCGTTGTTTTTGTCCGCATTATTATTGCTCGCACCTCGTGGTGGCCGAGTGGAGAAATGAAGCTTGGTTCGTATACATTGGCTAGGATTTTCCTGCAACAAACGCGCCATTGATGTTGCTATTCAAGAGCCTGTGTCTACAGACTTACACCCCGTCAGGAACCAGCATCCATTTCGAAACCATCAGCTGGCTGCCTTCTTGTCTGTCAGAACCCGCATGCTGCTCGTACTCACGCCCACCTACCACTTTTCCTCATCTTGGGAAGGCACCACTTATCCTCGAACCTCTTACACTATTGCAGTAGTGTCGCAATCCTGTGATGCTTAATAAGTAGGCCTCAAAGTGTACCTCCAATGTTCTAATCCATTAAATTTTTTGTTCTTTGATAAGGGTTTACCTAAGTAGTAGTAGTAGTAGTAGTCGTTGCATTTAGCCAGTTCGCCAAGCAATTTTTTCGTGAATAAATTTACCAAAAAATGTTCCACTAATTCCTTTATTTTTTTCTGCCAAAAAAGGATAAAAAAATGTAAAATTTCGGCAAATACGAGTATTTACTTAAAATCAAAATGAAGTCAAAATATTTGGAGAATGTTTTCCGGTCCAGGGAAAATTTTCCTTTATCTTTACTCTTTTTTTTAATTCAATTCTATCCAGAGCTGCAGTGGTCCATTACCTATTCAATAGAAGTGGAAGTGCAAAAACTATTTTCTTATCTGCATAAATGAATGTTTATGCGGTCACAAAATCACGTCCTTTGCCACAGAGAATCATAAGTCTCGGTTAAGCTCAGCTCCTACTCCTTAGCCAGTAGCCTTGAATTGCAAGCCAACAGCCGCAAGGTGGGCGCATTGTCTTCGATATTGAAGGACAGTTGGATGGCTTTGTGATGCTTTCACTTGAGCGCCTTCAGGTAATTCTGGCCGTTCGTAGCTCCTTTCTATCGTCTGTTTATCCAGAGCGAATGAATTTCATTTAACACTCCATCAACTTGCCGTTATAAGAATGTTCATCGTTTGTATTTGGTTTGTTTTTTGCTGTTGTTTTAGTTTCAGTTATTCAGCATGAGTTCTTCATTT
>NW_016161495.1:0-11648 GCF_001687245.7 Rhagoletis zephyria
CTGTATATATAGGTTCTTTGGAGCAGTTTAAATATTATACACCCAGGAAAAGGTTTGGTTATAATTACCAAGATTTGGTTATAGTGACCAAGTGGCATAGTTGGATATGGCGAAATAAATATCTAGTTCACGAAAGTCTGCAATTTACTTGAGACGTCTAGTTGTGACAAATGTATATTTGTTAATAATTACAAAACGACTACCTTGATTTGACAATATTGTTAGTTGAATAAAATCATTGTTGGGCAAATATAAACGATGCTTTGGTTGATACTAGTTTTCAATTAATTTTGTGAACTTGCTATAGACTTGAATCAGCTAACCGTTTATTATTGGAAAAAAGTTTCAGTTTGACACAAATAAAAATTTACTAGATGGTTGTTGTGTTTATTTTATTCTTTTATTTGCGTATATTAAGCATTAAAAATACATACATATTTACATAAATAGTTACTAGTGTAAATAATGGAGGGTGGTTCCGTGCGCAGAAGTGGAAAACTTTTGACTGCCATTCACCTGGGAGTCTCCAGAAGCGATTCTTGTGCGTACGGTTCAAATCGCAGCTCACAACGTCCGGATATTTATATCCACGTATCCTCTGGGTAGCAACCAAACACCCGTTTGGGAGCGAGCTAAAGTGAGAAGGCGTAAAACTTCGCGTGCGCTGGGTTTGGGTCCCGCCACGTTAAAACCCCGCCCAATGAAAAATTCCAACAAGCCTCGGATGAGACCCCCTTTTTCTGATGACGACCACGGCAAACGTATAAAGGACTATGATTTAAGGGTATGCACCTGGAATATCCGGACCCTTAATGGGGAAGGTGCCTCTGCCCGGCTGGTTGATGTCCTCGGGAAGACAAAGGCTGACATCACCGCCATCCAAGAAATGCGATGGACGGGGCAAGGTAAAGTAAGCGTGAAGCCTTGCGACGTCTACTACAGTTGCCACGTAAAGGAGCGCAAATTCGGTGTTGGATTCGTGGTAGGAGAGAGACTCCGTCGCCGAGTACTGGCGTTCACCCCGGTGGACGAACGTCTAGCCACAATCCGCATCAAAGCTAGATTCTTCAACATCTCGCTCATCTGCGCCCATGCCCCGACGGAAGAGAAGGATGAGGCGTCCAAGGATCTCTTCTATGAGCGCTTGGAACGTACATATGAGCGCTGCCCCCGACACGATGTCAAAATCGTGCTTGGCGATTTTAATGCCAAGGTGGGCAAGGAAGGGATCTTTGGCGCCACTGTCGGAAAATTCAGCCTCCACGACGAAACGTCCGATAACGGACTGAGGCTGATCGACTTCGCCGGGGCCCGAAATATGGTAATATGTAGTACTAGGTTCCAGCATAAGAACATCCACCAAGCTACATGGCTGTCTCCAGATCGAAAAACGAGAAACCAAATCGATCATGTTGTGATAGACGGAAGGCATGCTTCAAGCGTTTTGGACGTACGTACACTCCGAGGGCCAAACATCGACTCGGACCACTATCTTGTTGTAGCCAAGATACGCACCCGCCTCTGTGCAGCAAAAAATGTGCGCCCAACAATGCAAGGAAAGCTTAACGTCGAAAAGCTGCAATCACAACAGACGGCCAATTTATTCGCCACTCGACTCACACACCTGCTCTCTGAGAGCACTCTTCAACAATCCGACGTACGCGAGCAGTGGAACCACATTTCCCGATCATTAAGTACCGCCGCCGAAGAAGTAGTTGGATTTCAGCGAGCCCGAAAGAACAACTGGTACGATGAGGAATGTCAAGAAGCCGCAGAGAAAAAAGATGCCGCCTACAGGGCCACGCTGCGATCGGGCGCAACGCGAGCCATGTGGGACCGTTATAGGGAACTGAAGAAGGAAGCGAGACGTATTTGCCGCAATAAGAAGAGAGAGGCCGAAATACGTGAGTGCGAAGAGCTTGAGATGCTGGCCGACAGGAAGAACGCCCGAAAATTCTACCAGAGGGTTAGGCGACTTACGGAAGGTTTCAAGACCGGGGCGAACTCCTGTAAGAACAACAATGGCGACCTAGTGACCGATGTCCAGAATATACTTAAATTGTGGAGGGAACACTTTTATAACCTACTGAATGGTAGCAGCGCTGAAAGTAGTGAGGAAGACGAACCCGAGTCCCCAGTCGATGATGATGGAGTAGCTGTCCCACCGCCTGACTATGACGAGGTACGAATAGCGATTACGCGGCTGAAAAACAACAAAGCTGCTGGAGCTGACGGCCTGCCAGCCGAGCTATTCAAGTACGGCGGCGAGGAGCTGATGAGGTGCATGCATCAGCTCGTATGCAGAATATGGTCAGATGAACGCATGCCCGACGACTGGAATTTAAGTGTGCTCTGCCCAATCCACAAGAAAGGCGACCCCGCCGTACGCGCCAACTACCGCGGAATTAGCCTTCTAAGCATAGGTTACAAGGTCTTATCGAGCGTATTGTGCGAAAGACTGAAGCCCACCGTCAACGAGCTGATTGGACCTTATCAGTGTGGCTTTAGGCCTGGAAAATCCACCATAGATCAGGTATTCACAATACGCCAAATCTTGGAAAAGACCCGCGAGAATAGGATCGACACACACCATCTATTTGTCGATTTCAAAGCCGCTTTCGACAGCACGAAGAGAAGTTGCCTTTATGCCGCGATGTCTGAATTTGGTATCCCCGCGAAACTAATACGGCTGTGTAAAATGACGTTGAGCAATACCACCAGCTCCGTCAGAATAGGGAAGGACCTCTCCGAGCCGTTTGATACCAAACGAGGTTTCAGACAAGGGGACCCCCTTTCGTGTGATTTCTTTAATCTTATGTTGGAGAAGATAATAAGAGCCGCAGAACTGAACCGCTCAGGCACAATACTTTATAAGAGCGTACAATTGCTGGCGTATGCCGACGACATCGATATTATCGGTAAAAACAAGGGCTACGTCTGTTCTGCCTTCTCGGGATTGGATAGAGAAGCAAAGCGAATGGGTCTGGTGGTGAGCGAGGATAAAACGAGGTATCTCCTGTCATCACAAAAACAGTCAGAGCATACGCGTCTTGGCATCCACGTCACTGTTGACAGTTACAAGTTTGAAAAAGTAGACGACTTCGTTTATTTGGGAACCAGCATTAACGCCAATAATAATGTCAGCCTTGAAATCCAACGGAGAATCACTCTTGCCAACAAGTGCTACTTTGGGCTGAGTAGGCAATTGAGAAGTAAAGTCCTCTCTCGTCGTACAAAGATCACACTCTATAAGTCACTCATCATGCCTGTGCTGGTGTATGGCGCGGAGGCATGGACAATGAAAGCATCTGATGAGGCGGCTCTTGGAGTTTTCGAGAGAAAGATTCTGCGAAAGATTTACGGACCTTTACGCGTTGGTGATTGCGAATATCGCAGACGTTAAATCGTGCTGTATGAGCTTTACAACGATATAGACATAGTGCAGCGAATTAAAATTCAGCGGCTCCGCTGGCGTGGCCATGTCGTTCGGATGGACAGAAACGCTCCTGCTCTGAAAATATTCAACGCGGGTCGCGATGCTGGTAACAGAGGAAGAGGAAGGCCTCCTCTGCGTTGGAAAGACCAGGTGAAGAGGGACTTGTCTTCACTTGGCATTTCCAATTGGCATCAGTTTGCACAGAAGGGAAATTACTGGCGTGCTGTTTTGGACTCGGCCAAAATCGCTTAGGCGGTTACAGCGCCAATTAAGAAGAAGAAGAAGTGTAAATAATGCATATGTATATGGTGGTAAGAATTTCATAAAAAGAAACGATGAAACAGGAACAGTCGTGCAAAAACCCAGGTTAATATCTGCTGGAAGTTCTGGTTTAAGTATACTGCTTGTTTTTTCCTTGGTTAAATAGACGCTTTTAAATTATAATTCACATTAAATATATATCTGCTGAGAAACCCCGGTTGGCATCTTTAACTTTATCAAACTTTATATTTTTAAATAACTATGCGCGCACCGAAAGAACTCGCGGCGATAGCAAAACTGAAACTGAGACAAAAAAGTATGGGCATGTCATAGCGCACACTTTTCTTTCTCTACCTAGCGTAGTGATCGACATATTGGTCGGCATACTAGCCCATTTAAACGATTCAATAAGTGGAACTGTGTGCATTGCCCAGCTGGCGCTCTTCGTATGTGAAACACACATGCGCTCAGAGAGCGCTCAGCATTCTTTAGGGGTGGCTCACAAACATGAATATGTTCCGCTCTCAAACCAAGTCGTGGTTGCCTCAACTAAGATTTGGTAACTATGACTAAACTATTTGTTGAAAGAAAGCTGACCTGCATTAGCAGAGCTTAATAACCTCCTTTATGAACCATACGTTAAGTTGAATAGTATATGTAGAAATATGCTTCAAAGAAATATTAATTTGTATTTACCATAGCCTTCAACTAAATTAACGACTTGGTACAACCTAGATGAATATTAGAAGCTTTAATATATTTAGTTATAATTACCAACCCATGGTAATAGTTCTCAATCCTAGGTAACAGTTCCCAAATATTGTCAAAATTCGGGAACTAAATATCTTTAGTTGTCAAAACTAATCCTATTTCTCAGTGCAGTGTACAAATTTTATATAAATTCAACAAATACTGAGCATTTTAAGGCAAAAAATTGTTGAAAAATCGGCAACTTTTTATTACCAAAATGCTCGAAAAGCGTTCGAATGATTTTGTTTTTGTTTTATTTAATCAAAAAATCCAAGATTTTTCCTTTCGTTTGGTATAGGGGAAGTATCGGTTGATATCTTCTAAATATGTTTGTTTCATTCAAATATATGGCTATAAAAGATTTTCCATACAAAAGCGCTTCGTCTTCATTTTGCAAACACGTGCATGCTTTGGTAGTGAGAGAAGGAGACAAAGAGTATGTGTTTAGGTATTTCGGCTTTTGAGTAACAGATGTCGCAATATTTATAACATATATAATACATACATATATACATATGTTGATTGCAGTTAATGCGGATCTGTTTTTCTTTTAGTAATCTATGTATGTACCAGACAGCTGCAAGAATTCACTCAAAACGGCTTATGAAAACAAACAAAACAAATGGATGGTTTTGGCTTACATTTTTTTTTGAATTTGAGTGAATACCTGTTCTGATATATGTGTCGACATTACAATATTCAAACAAAGTGAAAATAAATTGAATTGAAATAAATGACAATTTTTTATATGCCCACCCGACCAAGAAACGTATGTTAGCGGATGTTACCAGTTTTACGATAGTTTCTCTTACCCTCAAGCTCCGCCACACCTAATAACATGTCCCCACCAAAAAGTTAACCATCTCAAATCGAACTTAACCGCATCACTAACTACTGCTGTCCACACTGCGGTTTGAGGTTTATTAAGCAGTACAAATGTAGAGAACAGTGTTCGGACCTCAAAAACTCGATGCAGGACTAAAAATCTGAGCAAAAACAAATTTTCCGTACTAGATTGAAATTTTTTTTTTCGTTTTTGACATTAATTGTTTGACCTAAATATTCTCTATTCATGCAAAAATAACACCTCGAGGCAATGCAAGTATAATATGTTAAATATTTAGGTAATATTTAGCATTTTCTATAATTAATTTTTTAAAGAGCAATAGGATCTAAACCTTTTCTACTTTATATAAATTTCATTCTACATATATTTTTAACAACTTAAGTAAAGTTCTGCATCCGCCAATTTCTACAGCCATACATCAAAAAATAACGAAGTTTCTTTATTGACGCATTGCTATGAAAGAGTTACTTTTTAACAGTGAGATTTGGCTAACTTTCAATTTTTTTACTGAAACCGGTGGTGGACACTCAAAAAACGGCCCCAAGAGGGGCATAACATGAATGAAAAAAAACGGAATAGATTTGAAGTCAAGCGGAGTAGAGGAGTAGATTTCAAATTTTTTCAAAACCCGGAGTAAATCTAATCTGATCTTAGGGAAGTCCAAACACTAGGAAGGAACGATTTTTTTACATTTTAACGCTAATGACCCACAGATGGCGGGAAAACACAGGGTTGTATCAGACTTTCGACGTGGTTTCGAGTTGATTAGCTTTTAACCATCTCAGAGAAAGGGTTAGGTGCTGTCATTTTTATACATTCAGAAAAAGGTTTAGTTATAATTACCAAGATTTGGTTATAATGACCAAGTGGCAAAGTTGGATATGGCGAAATAAATATCTAGTTCACGAAAGCCTGCATTTACTTGAGACTTCTAGTTGGGAAAAATGTATATTTGTTAATAATTACAAAACGACTAGCTTGAGTGGACAATATTGTTGGTTGAATAAAATCCTTGTTGAGCAAATATAAACAATGCTTTGGTTGATACAAGTTTTCAATTAATTTTGTGAACTTGCTGTAGACTTGAATCAGCTAACCGTTTATTATCGGAAAAAAAGTTTCAGTTTGACACAAATAAAAATTTACTCGATGGTTGTTGTGTTTACTTTCTTCTTTTATTTGCATATATTAAGCATAAAAAATACATACATACTTACATAAATAGTTACTAGTGTAAATAATACATATGTATATGGCGGTAAGAATTTCCTAAAAAGAAACGATGAAACAGGAACAGTCGTGCGAAAACCCTGGTCAATATCTGCTGGAAGTGCTGGTTCAAGTATACTGCTTTGCTTTTTCCTTGGCTAAATAGATACTTTCAAATTATAATTAACATGAATTATATATCCACTGAGAAACCCCGGTTGGCATCAAACCATATATTTTTAAATAACTATGCGCACACCGAAAGAACTCGCGGCGATGGCAGAACTGAAACTGAAACAAACAAGTCTGGGCATATCATAGCTCACACTTTTCCTTCTCTACCTAGCGCAGTGATCGACATGCCATAGCTTACTGAGCGCTTTGTGACCACTCGCGTGTTTCACCCAAATACTAACAGCGGTAGCGGAGCAATGATTTCCACGCACACAGTCTCATTCATTGAATCGTTTTTATGCATTAGTCGGCATCAGTGTTGCCACTGTTGGTCTTTTCCGACCTAATTTGGTCGCTTCTTTTTCATTTGGTAGGTTGGTAGGCAAAGTAAGATTTTGGTCGGGTAGTTGAATTAAGTTTTTAAATTCTTAGTTATAAAAATATATGTTTCAAACATCATTTTGGATATAAATATTTACCAATTGTACCTTTCAAACATTTGTCAATCCTGCCATTAAAAATAAGAAACCTAATTGGTTTGGCTACTGATGGAGCCAATGTTATGGTTGGAGACTTGGGCGGGCTGAAAAAATCATTGAGGGCAGAAACCGATTTATTTTATATAAAGTGCACATGTCAATCACTTCAGCTTTGCTCAAGCTACGCTTGTAAAAAATAGCCGAAAAGCATTGAGACACCGCCGCAACAATATTGTTAGTTGAATAAAATCATTGTTGAGCAAACATAAACAATGGTTTGGTTGATTCAAGTTTTCAATTAATTTTGTGAAATTGCTGTAGACTTGAATCAGCTAACCGTTTATTATCGGAAAAAAAGTTTCAGTTTGACACAAATAAAAATTTACTCGATGGTTGTTGTGTTTACTTTCTTATTTTATTTGCATATATTAAGCATAAAAAATACATACATACTTACATAAATAGCTACTAGTGTAAATAATACATATGTATATGGTGGTAAGAATTTTCTATAAAGAAACGATGAAACAGGAACAGTCGTGCGAAAACCCAGGTCAATATCTGCTGGAAGTGCTGGTTTAAGTATACTGCTTTGCTTTTTCCTTGGCTAAATAGATACTTTCAAATTATAGTTCACATGAATTATATATTCACTGAGAAACCCCGGTTGGCATCAAACTTTATATTTTTAAATAACTATGCGCAAACCGAAACAACTCGCGGCGATGGCAAAACTGAAACTGAGACAAACAAGTCTGGGCATGTCACAGCACACACTTTTCTTTCTCTACCTAGCGCAGTGATCGACATGCCATAGCTTAATGAGCGCTCTGTGACCACACGCGTGTTTCACCCATATACGAACAGGGAGCAAGTGCCATATCTTGTCAGCGTCGTTTTTATGAAAAAATAATTGCTTTAAGCAATGACACCGCCAAAATCTAAAGTATGGATATATTTTTACAAAATTACTGATACCACAGCAAAGTGCAAGCAATGCTTTAAAACCGTAAAGTTTTGTGGGAACCATTCAAAGGTTGAAATGGTTGTCTAACATGTCTATTCTGCGCTGGTAACATAAATTGTGTAACCGGCAATTAAAGTATCTGTCAATTTTTAAACCTTTTTCGCATTATATGTGCTCTTGTAACCGGTAAATTTGGTTACCATCTCATGAGCTGGTAACAAAATATTGCCCCATGAAATATGCAATACAAGAATTTCCACAAATCTCCATAGCTGAATTGCTAAATATTTTCACTGCATTACCAACGTATCTAGAATCGCGGTGACAAGTGGTAACATTTTTTGGTAATACAATTTTCCGGTCACAAAATCGTCGGTAGCGTAATAACAGAATAGACCTGTTAGTAATGAATAAATATACATATCGTTACTAATGACGAAATATACATATCGACACCTTAGTGGAAGATCGATATATCTCGGCAGCCAGTTCGAAAAGGCCCTATCTCCGAAAACTTTTCAAGAACACCCTATTTCAGACAGAAATTGAAAAACGCCCGATCTCAGAAAACTTTTCAAGAACGCCCTATTTCAGAATTTAGTTCAAAACGTCCTATCTCAACTGAAAATACATATATTGAAAAAATGTTGAGATAGGGCATTTTTGAACCGAATTATAAAATAGGATGTTCTTGTAAAGTTTTCAGAGATAGGGCATTTTTCAATCAATTTCTGAAATAGGCCGTTTTTGAAAAGTCTTCTGAGTTAGGGAGTTTTCGAACTGGCTGCCGGGATAGGTCGGTCTTCCACTCACTGTATTGTAAATACAATATAAATTGATATTTATTTTTCGTTCATATCCAACAAAATAAGACAATAAAAAATTAAAAGTGTTTAAAGTTATGTGTCGCTATGCATCGTGATTTTTCGGATTTTGCGTGAAAAACGCATAACGCAAAAGGTATGTCACGAAAAAACGTCGGAAAATCACTTTCACTTTTAGGCATATAAAAGGATGAAAAATTATCGATATAAGTAGGTATCGATACTTTCAAGTAGTATCGAAATAACGATTTGAGTGCACTCATTTAAGTAGGTTTCGATAATTTGATGGTATCGGAACATCCCTAGTAGCGGAGCAATGATTTACACGCACACGTCTCATTCATTGAATCGTTTTTATGCAATGGTCGGCATACTAGCGCATTTAAACGATTGAATAAGTGGGACTGAGTGCATTGCTCAGCTGACGCTCTTCGTATGTGAAACACACATGTGCTCAGAGAGCGCTCAGCATTCTTTAGGGGTGACTCACAAGCATGAATATGTTCCGCTCTCAAACCAAATCGTGGTTGCCTCAACTAAGATTTGGTAACTATGACTATAAAAATCATGTGTTAAAAGAGAGCTTATCTGTATTAGCAGAGCTTAATTACACCCTTTTATAAACCAAACGTTAAGTTGAATGGAATTTGTAGAAATATGCTTCAAAAAAATATTTATTAGTATCTACCAAACCCTTCAACTAAATTTACGATTTGGTACAACCTAGATGAATATTAGAAGCTTTAATATATTTAGTTATAATTACCAACCCATGGTAATAGTTCCCAATCCTTGGTAACAGTTCCCAAATATTGTCAAAATTCGGGAACTAAATATCTTTAGTTGTCGAAACTAATCCTTTTTCTCAGTGTGTGGCGAAACTACGCTAAATGAAGTGGGTTATCGGGATAACCAACCCATCAGCCATAACTACGTGGTTAGCTCCGGTGGGAACATGGTATAAGAGTCTCGTATTTCAAACGAAAGTTTGTATATTTGATTTTCTATCCGTTAAATGTATCAAGAATGTATTCGTTTTAATATTGTTCTCTAACATTTCTCGGACAACATATTCGAAAAACTATATAGAAGGAGGCATCGCTTTAGTAAACATTTTAAAAATTTTTCAAAATATTATAAAGTAAAACGTGTTTATACAATTAATTGAGTTGAGCAATTTAAGGAACCATATAATAAATCTGAGTAAGTATTGAATCTCCTTTGCAGGATAAATTATTTAAACTAATAAACTGACTATACTTATCACACAAATAGCACAATTCAAGAATACCGTTGGAGGCAATTGCATTAATACAAACGTTTAAAGGAACCATACAAAACATCAGAGTAAGTATAAGTAAAGAAAAAATAAATGAATATATTTTACTAAATAACTGACTAGGGAAAGCGAGTGATTTTGGCTCGCATTTAAGGTTTAATTAGTGGTGACATACCATAACCCATAGCCATAACCATTGCCATAACCGGTTAACTATCATCGATTATAGGTATTAATTGCGATCCCGTACGAGTCCGGACTAGTCAGAAATAGTCAGATTCTACTGGAAATCGATCCCTTACTCAGTTCTCTGACTATTGAGAGGACAAAAAAAAGAGTAAATAAAGTCCCCTCTCTATCAGAAGTTACCAGTTTTAGTCCGAAGATTTTTTGCTGGTAAATTCTGGTAAATGTGTCAAACGTTCAGCTGTAGTGTGTTTGACAACCAAATTGTATACAAAAGTAAAGAGCACTCTGCTAATGCATCATGAAAAGTTTTTAATTACTTGTTTAAATGGATTCTATGGAATTTGAAAGTATTTTTGGTTATTAACATGTGTGAGCTGAGCGTGTTTACATAGAAAATAATAAACATATTACAACCAGAATTTGAAGTGTTACTCTCTCGCTCTGAGCGAATTTTTATTTTTTGTCAGTTTTGCTAGTTGTGTTGACTGTGAACAATATAATTTTTTGGAACGTCTGGCAACACGTTCTTACTCGCACTTCAGATATCAGCTGATTATGGTTATGGGAGAAAACCAAAATTCAATTGGTGTCTGGCTATGGTTATGGCTATGGCGTTATGGTGTGGCACCACTAATCGAATACAGTGTTGGCCATCAGTTGGTTGGAACAGCTGTTTTATATGGTTATGGTTATGTCACCACTAATTTAAACTTTAATTGTTACTCGCATACCATGGCGTATGAGTGACAAATGGTGGTATTATAAGTTACGGTATTGATTCTCATCGTATGTATATTAACTACCTTGCAATGTATTATTCACAAGTTGAAATATATCGTAAAATTTAAAACAAAAACAAAATAATTGAAAATAATCAAAAGTAATAAAATAATTATATTAATCATTTCCTTGATTTAAACTTTTTATTCAGATAAGTTTACGAAAAGCTTGCGTTGGAGGAGAGCGAATTCGGCAAAATAAGTAAAAAACAAGTAAGAAAGTCTAAGTTCGGGCGGAGCCGAACATTAAATACCCGGCGCAAGTATTAAATATATGTTTTTTCACCTTTCCGAAACCTTCCGCTAGATGGTAAGCCGGGGTGTATCAATTTTGAGTAAATTAGCGTCCTTCAATTTCGAAATATTGAAGTTTCAAGCATTTCTGAAATTTACCGTTATATGAGAAGCGGCCGTTATTTTAGTCCGATTTCAATAATTTTCAACGTTTTGCTTA
>NW_016161495.1:12528-20559 GCF_001687245.7 Rhagoletis zephyria
ATGTGTATATCTTGGTAACCGCTGCACCAATTTCTTCCAAACTTGGCACAGTTGTTGGTCTTCGCACAACATACCAAATGGCCGAAAATTTTTAAAATCGCTCAATAACCACGCCCACCTCCCATATAACGGTAATTTAGAGAAATACAAAATCTTCGATAAATCAGTAAATATTGAAGCTAATTTATTCAAAATTGATGCTTGCAACAATTCTTTACCAAGAAATACGTTTATGTTAAAATTTTGGAAAATGGGCGTGGCACCGCCCACTTATGATCACATTATAGTATATCGGTAACCGTTCTACCAATTTGTACCAAACTCGGTTTTATTGTGTTGCCACATACTTTCTCTACATTTTTAGTACACTTCTAAGCAAGTTAGGATTTTCTGCTTTTCACCACGTGAAAAAGCATCTCATCTTCCATCCGAATCAACCAAAAAGTGAAAATTGATTTTTTGACACCTAAGCCCCCTTTTCGTAGACCAGGTCACATATATCTTGCTGCGCTCCTATACAATACGAGCAAACTTTTTTGTAGAAAAAAACTTTTGCCGAAATGAGTTTAAACGATTTGAATGTTTTTCATTAATTCATTCACATTCTTCCATTTGAAGGTAGAAAATTTAAAACAAAATGTATATTCATAACTTGCGAAAT
The DNA here is from genome assembly GCF_001687245.7 of Rhagoletis zephyria. Lineage (NCBI taxonomy): Eukaryota > Metazoa > Arthropoda > Insecta > Diptera > Tephritidae > Rhagoletis > Rhagoletis zephyria. The sequence goes on from NW_016161495.1 coordinate 13,190, forward strand.
TCCGAACGCTGAGTGTTTTGTATGTGAGGTAAAAAAAAAATCTACTGTATTCTGTTTGCCTAGAAGTTTTAATAAATTCAAGTATGTATGTATTAGGAATGTTAATCCCGGGATCCTGGGATCTCGGCCATTTTTAGGTCCCGAGAATCCCGGCAATATAGAAACTACTGGCAATAATAGAAATTACTTTACTTCACCAGTATTGGCTATATTTATTTTTTAATTAAATAATAAATATTCTTTTATAAATGTCTCATTATACATACAACACCGCGCGATAGTAAATTTTACACACAAAAATCAATAGGGGTATTCTCGAAGTCTGGCACGATGCACAGATTGCACGAAATGCAAAAATATTATTCCAAATTTCGAAGTGTGCGAGAGCACCCCATTGCAAAGTGGTAGCATGCATGGGTAGCAAACAGCGAAATTATGTATCAAATAAATTAACAAGAGACAGCAAAAAAAATGAAGTGAGCGAGATGTGAGGAATGAGAGAAATATGTAGCAATTCCAACAACAAAACAACTAGTACAGGGTCGCATTTATCTTGCTATGCTATTTTGCGAAAATATATACAATGGTTTCGATGTTGCATATTTTGCAGCGATAGGAAATGTTGTTTCCCATGTATTTTGTAGTTGTGTATTTTCAAGTTATGCAATCCGTGCTACGTGCAATGGCTTTGCAAGATTTGGAGAATACCTCTAATATATTTGCGAAATATATTTGGCCCATAATATTGTAAAATTGTGTTTTTAGTTTTTCAATTTGACGTCAGTAATTCAAAAATCATTTAAACAATTCATTGAAATGTGCTTAGAGAAGAAGTATGGGTATCAAAATAAAGAGGAAATTTTGTAGAATTTAATCAGACTAAATATTATGGTGCATAAGGACTGGTAAATATTAAAAATGTCCTTTTAAAATTTATCCTTGAAATTTCGCAATATTCGTTTCGAATTTCGTCCTTCTAACTTTATTAGCCTAAAAAATTACCTATTCGTCCTTGTGAATCCAAAAAATTTTCATTTTTTTAATTCTAGAGAAATCTCCTCTTCATTTGGTACCTATATTTTTATTCTAATTTAATCATATCATTGAAAATACAAAGTCCTTTAAAATTAATCCTTCTAACTTTATCCGCTTACAAGATTACCTAGTCGTCCTGATAAATCCAAATTTTTTATTTTTTTTTTTTTTAATTCTAAAGAAATTTCCTATTTCATTTGGTACCCATATTTTTATTCTACATTGCATTGAATTTTTTAAATAACTTTTGGAAATAATCATATCTTTGAAATTATAAAGTCCTTTAAAATAAATCCTCACGTCAGAGCGAAGAAATAAAAATGTACTTTAAATAAAAAAATAGGTTTCAAACCCATTTATTTATTATTTATTTTATGGTAGGAGAGGTAGAAGCAATTTTTTCGATTTAAGTTGTTGAAAAGCAATGTATAACTAAATCCCGGGACTAATCCCAGGATTCCGGTATTGTGATAACATCATCCCGAAAATCCCGGGTTCAAAAAAGCAAAATATTAAAATCGCTAATATGTACATATGAAAGCATAATACGCGAAAATGTTCGTCATATCTGATCTGTAGCGTTCGTTCGATTTTACAAAATGAGGTATCGAATTAAAGGGCTTGGCCAATGGATGTGCAATAACTTCTTAGTTTTTCCAAAAGAGTTGCCACCTGATAAAAAAAAAATTAAATTCAAATTACTTTTAAGTTGAGTCAATTATTACACTATGAGCATCGATCGAAATGGGTTTGAAAAGGCTTTATTCCTTAATTATATGTCAAAGGGTTGCCACTGTTTAAAAAAGCGAGTTCGACTTAAATAAAGGCAGAAAAATTGAAATGTATATCCGATATGGATGTCCGACGAGAGATGGATGGATGGTTTGAAAATATTTTGCAGAGGGTTAACACCTTTTTACAAAGTTAGATTCAATATAAGCAATAGGTTAAATAAATTACTTCAATGTGAATTTAAAACAAAATTGCTTGAATAAACTTTATTTCTAAGCTGCATGTAGGATGGTTGCGTTCTGATTTTATAATTAAATTCAATCTTAATAAAGAGTATTAGATAATTTAAATATGTATCACAATACAAATACGAAAAAGGTTTAACAAGGTTTTGGTTTAAAAATAATTTGAACAGGATTGCCATCTGTTTGAAAAGTCCAATTAAATTAAATTATATGAAATATTGAAATATGGGCGTCAAACAAAAGAGTATTAAGAAATATTTGGTTTGAGCATTTTTAACATTAAAGAGGGTTTCCACCTCTGTAAAAAGTTAAACTCAAGTTATTTAATAAGTCAAATGAATTATTCAAGTATCGGTATAAATTGACATGGGTTAAAAATATTTGCTTCTGAACTTTATATAAGATGGTTGCCATATGTTTTAGAAACTAAATATTAAAATATGACTTGAAAGGAAGGTGGTAAGATATCCTCAGTTTAAATATTTAGAATATTAAAGAGGGTTGCCACCTGTTTAAAAAAGCAAACTCAAATTATTTAATAAGGTAAAGCAATTATTAAAAGTATGGGTATCAAATGAAATTGGTTTAAAAAGGCTTTACTTCTGAACTGTATTTAGGAGCGTTGTCACGTATTTAAAAAAGCAAATTTAACTTAATTCATCAGGCACATAAAATTTGTCACGCGCACGATATTTTTTTATTTCTTAACTATATAAAGGAGGGTTGCCAGCTGGTTTAAGAAGTCTTAGGTAAATAGATAATGCGGAGACGAGCACGAACACGAAGAAGAATACCAATACGGGGACCTAGGCGAATATAATACAAATTTCTGCAGTATGAAAGGAAATTAAAATGAATCGTAGTAGCGATACACGTCATGGCATATATGTACCTATCTATTTATAAGCTGATGGTACATATGATTAAAGCTAATGTGGATCTGCTTCTTAATTGCTAAGTATTAATATTTTGCAATTAATATTGACTTATTAAATTCAAATCAAAACGAGTATTTCATGTACCGTTTTTAACTTAAATGTGATCTTAATAATATCACGTATTCTACGTTTAAGTTTAGCGGTTGTCTCTCCGATACAGCCTCCATGTCAAGACGAAGGCGCTGGACTGATCCTTTTTTCAATACCACACTCAAACAGTGATCGGACCTCTACCACATTGTGGCAGATCTGCCACTTTTTGGGGCATCTACCACACAAGGTCTGAAATCTACTACATGTTCGCGTTTTTGAGTAGTTTTATTTTTGGTCGACATAATTTTTTTAATTTTAAGAGCAAAAACTGTCCAACACTAAACACCATATGGTTACAAGAATGATATAATAAAAGATTCCGCATTCCCAGCGGCGATGGAATTCCTCAAGCAAAAGTAAACTAAGCCGAATGGGAGGATAAAATAAACTGTAAAATAGTAAATTTTCTCAATAATAAATTTTTCGACAGGAAATGTGGTTTTATTGTGTTAAATTGCAAAATATATGATTTATAAAAGAATTATTAACAAATATGTTAAGAAACGGCGATTTTTGTGAAAGTATTAGCAAATTTCAGTTCATCTAAAGTTTCTCACGCGTTGTTTACTTTTACTTGAGAATTGTCAAAATCGGCAAATACCTACTAGCGGTTTCTGGAACATACGACATTTGCTCGCTGCATCGTGATGTGATAAAAAGAAAAGCTGGCAGCAATCCGAAAGGATGCAGAAGTCTCTTAAAATATGTTCGAAAAGTATCTTGATAAGAAAGGAACGGCTTTACACGCATTCTCACGTAGGCACTTGACTTCAGCAGTAAGTGTTAAAACTGCAGAGACCATCTCGTCATATCGGAGCTTATACTTCAACTCTCGTACTTCTGCTTGTAGGAGTTCTGATATTTTTATAAGATGCATTTTATCTTCGTGCAAAGACTTGACGATAGAAACAATACAATCATTTTCAGTACGAAGAGCAGCAATTTCGTTAAGCACGGACTGCAGCATTGTTTGCTGCTTAAAATCGTTAGCGGTTTCTTTATACACACTTTCCATCCTACTTTGTTGGGACACAAAAATAGATTTGGCCTCTTTTGGATGCAGAGTTTTATGTAGCTCCAATTCGTTGACATTAAGCAAGGTTTCGCCTTCTATAATAATTGACTCATCCTCATCGGGCACGACAACGGGCGGGGGCGTACGAAGAGAATATCGCCGAGCGGATGCACACACATTACATAGATAGGGTTTGCCCGAACTATGCAAAAACTCAGCATCTGATGGCGAAATGTTTTCACAACCCAAATGGGAAAATTCATTACATTAGCGAACTGAATTTTTTTTTCTCGGACCGCTCTACTTTCTGACCACAAACACACGGCATTATCGCACCGTATGATTGAAAATCAATAAGAGTCACTATCTCAATAATTTAAAATGCGAATTGAACACAAAACACTTAGAAATCAAGCAACACGCAGAGCAAATAAAATACACGTCTGCTCAGCATGGCAGTTGGCTGAAGTTAAACCTAAGTGAAACCTTGCAGAATTTTTTTTAATTTTTGTACAAAGTTTGATACAAAACCTGAGATCTACCACATCTTTTTGAAATCTACCACTTTTTCCATAATCTACCACACAGAAGTTTTTTGAAGTCCGATCATTGCACTCAAACGAAACAACTGAGAGGGTCTTAAGTATAAAGTTTGCAGCCTGGCGCAAAGAGAGAAACCGGCTTCTGATTAAATTTTTTTAAACTGAACTGCAAATTAAAAGTAATTTTAAAATGTAATGTATAGAATTCTTCTTAAACACTGAGGATGGAAATGATCTCATTATTGCTATTCAAAAATGTCATAAATATAAACCAAGTTTTTGGTTTACACTCATGTTAAAGTGAATAACACTTTTATTTTTTATACCCGAGCGCACTTGTGCACAAGGGTATATTAATTTTGTTCACATAACGGTTGTTTGCAACAGCCAAAACGAATCGAGATAGATATAGACAAATGTATACATAAATGATCAGAATGAAAAAAGAAATCGATTAAGCCATGGCTGTCTGTCCGTCTGTCCGTCCGTCCGTGTACACGATAACTCGAGAAAAAATTGAGATATCTCAACGAAATTTGGGATGTAGGTTTCTGTTAATCCAAGGTAGGTTGGTATTGAAAATGGGCGAAATCGGACAATAACCAGGCCCACTTCCCATATAACGGTAATTTCCAGAAATACGAAAACTGCGATATTTTAGTAACTACTGAAGATAATTCACTCAAAATTGATATTTACAATAATTTTTAGACGAAAAATAAGAATATTATAAATTTTTGGAAAATGGGCGTAGCCACGCCCACTTATGGTTACATGTGTATATCTTGGTAACCGCTGCACCAATTTCTTCCAAACTTGGCACAGTTGTTGGTCCTGGTACAGCATACCAAATGGCCGAAAATTTTTAAAATCGGACAATAACCACGCCCACATCCCATATAACGGTAATTTAGAGAAATACAAAATCTTCGATAAATCAGTAAATATTGAAGCTAATTTATTCAAAATTGATGCTTGCAACAATTCTTTACCAAGAAATACGTTTATGGTAAAATTTTGGAAAATGGGCGTGGCACCGCCCACTTATGATCACATATAAGTATATCGGTAACCGTTCTACCAATTTGTACCAAACTCGGTGTGGTTATTGTGCTTGCCACATATAAGCAAAACGTTGAAAATTATTGAAATCGGACTAAAATAACGGCCGCTTCTCATATAACGGTAAATTTCAGAAATGCTTGAAACTTCAATATTTCGAAATTGAAGGACGCTAATTTACTCAAAATTGATACACCCCGGCTTACCATCTAGCGGAAGGTTTCGGAAAGGTGGAAAAACATATATTTAATACTTGCGCCGGGTATTTAATGTTCGGCTCCGCCCGAACTTAGACTTTCTTACTTGTTATGAACTATATTTTATTATTATACCAAAACATTGTTAAAAACAAGTAGTCTGGCGTTTTAAAGTATTATCTTACATTCATAATTTTGCTTTGAAAAAAAATGTACTGAAAAGTACTGATTTTTGTAGCTTGAAAAAGTCTAAAAGCTGTGACAGACGGCAAAGCTTATGCATATAATCTGGCACACATATGCGCATAATAATTTTGACCTAACAGACGGCAGTTAGGCGGATAAACGAGCCGCAAGGTCATGAGTTCGAGTCCCACGGCCAGTTGAATTTTCATTTATTTCGTTTTCATTATTTCTTTATAAGTTCTTTATTTTTTTTTACGTTGCTTTCAGTTGGTTGTTGTTGACTTTTTATTAAAATTCAACTCTAAAAATTTAAATTAACTAATAGTAAAATAAAAAATGTGATATAAAATAAAGCAAATGAAAATAAAATGAAGTAAAGTTAAATATATATAGATCAAATAAAATAAAAAATATATAAAATAAATAATAAAAACCAAACAAATTTTTCGCAATCGCTCCAACCGAGGATCGAACCTGGTAGCTACAGGTTTGTAGCCCGTAACTGTTGTTGTTGTTGTAGCGGCTACAACAACCCCGCCCAGGACGGTTGGTATCTCAGTCGTTGTCGTCAAGTTCCACTAACGGCAACCCTAGGAAGCGTGCAGCTTCTGTGGGGTTTGTCCACAGGGACAAGGCCGTTAGGGTTGTCGGGTTTTCCGGGCATGCGAAGAGATGTTTCGAGTCATGTGGGGTCTCTCCGCATGCCGGACACTCATTCGGCACATCCTCATTCAACCTACTCAGGTAGGATCTCAACCTGCTGCAGTAGCCGGAGCGAAGTTGTGCAAGTGTTGTGCGTGTCTCGTCTATGTCCGGGGGTGGTGCTTGATGAACCTCTGGACTTCGTCTGTCAGTTCATATAGATGCCTCCTGACGTGCCTAGGCGAGGGCTCCTCTGCAAGCAGCTGTCTGCTCGGGTGGCCACTTCTGTGGCTCCCGATCAGGAACTGCTTGCAGAGCATTATATTGTGCTCCTTTACGGGGAGCATTTGCGCCTCGCCGTGTAGGTGGTGTTCAGGCGACATCAGGAGGCATCCCGTCGCTGTCCTGAGTGCGGTGTTCTGTACAGTCTGTAGCTTACTCCACTGCGTCCTACTAGTCCCTGGCGCTGCGTAGTTCAAAACCGGCCGGCCTGTTGCCTTGTATGTTGCCAGCAACGGCTAGCGACTTGAGGACCTTGTTGCGGCTCTGTACTTTATTGACAATAGCGGTTGAGTGCGCAGAGAAGGAGAGCAGGCTGTCGAATGTTACTCCGAGTATTTTGGGGTTATTCACCGTCGGAATTGGTGTGTCATCGACGTGAATCCCCAGCGGTAGCCTGACCT
>NW_016161495.1:21405-22130 GCF_001687245.7 Rhagoletis zephyria
ACATCGCCTGACCGGATAGCGATGCCCTGACATTCTAGGGTGGTATCCCTGCGGTCGATGTCTGCTTCGATTAGACGATACTGCACGGTGTGGTGCGTGATGAACGCTAAGCCACCACCATTATCTCGCTCGCGATCTCGACGGTGCACGTTGTACCCGGCGCAATTCAACAAAGTTGAATTGCTGTGCAAGTTCGTCTCTTGGACCGCAGCTATCAATATACCATGCCGACATATGAAGACGGTTATCTCCTCAATCTTGCTCTGTAGCCCGTTGCAGTTAAATTGAAGGAGCTTCATGTGGTTCGGGAGACGTGTCGTGATGTGGGGTGTAAGTGATATGTGTGTTCTTGCCGCCGTTGGCTGTGTGCGTTGCTGTGATGATTGCCGCCCTGTGGTGGTGGCGGGGGGCGTCGCAATTGGGGTCTGCGACCGAGCAGTGCAACACGGGCCCTCGAAGTTCCCAGTCCAATCTCGCGTGGTACGCAGACCTGAGCATGCCCTAAAGTGGCACCAGCCAAGGCAGGTGTTGTACTTGACTGATGTCACATTACGGAATATCCTGGTCTGACATACCGTGCAGATTGTAGGGGGAACCAGGAGTTGTTGGCGGCGGCGTGTGGGTGGTGGTGCGGTTGTGTGTGTTATGCGATCTGTCGAGGCTGTGGTATGGTCTGTGGTGTTATTATGTTGTTGTGTTGTGATGACTGTGTGAGGCTGCTCGGG
>NW_016161495.1:22356-40329 GCF_001687245.7 Rhagoletis zephyria
GGGAGTAGATGAATACGTAGTGAATGTAGACCTATGGACGGACAACTTCTGAGATACTTCGCCGACCTAAACGTGGTTAGATCGCCGAAACAACAGCCGTTGGTCGGGTAAAACCCGAGTCATTCCGGTACGTAGAACCGGCTGTCGTGGGAATGGTAGCCCGTAACTCTTACAACTCGGCTACCGCGGACGCGGAACTCGCGTGCTTTGTTTGCTTTTTTGTACAAAAGACAATAGCTGGCCGTTTTTACCAGTGTTGTCAACGAAAACTGCCCGGATCCGACTTAATTCTCAAAAATTTCGTGCATTTGTTCGGCTGCTTATGCGCATTTTAAAGAGGAAAATGCATGAGTCAAAGCAAATAAAGGCTGTTTATGCAAATAAGCGAGCCCGTTTGTCAACCGTATAACGTACAGATTTCGCATATAAAAAATGTGGCAACCCTACATATAACACAGCACTATAGTAAATTTTAAACACAAATATCAATATATTCGTGAAACCATGGGCCAAATATAGTAAAATTGTGTTTTTAGTTTATTAATTTGACGTCAGTAATTCAAAAATGATTTAAAAAGTTCAGAGAAATGTGCTTAGAGAAGAAGTATGGGTACCAAATTAAAGAGAAAATCCTCTAGAATTTAAACAGATTCAATTATTTGGTGCAGAAAGACGTAAGTATTGAAAAAGTCCTTTTAAAATTTTATCCCTGTAATTTCGCAATTTTTGTTTTTGAAAAAATTATATGTTAAGGACTTATATAAACTCGACTACATTCTCGAATTTCGTCCTTCTACCTTTATCAGCTTAAGAAATGACCTATTCGTCCTTGTGAATCCAAAAAATTTAAATTTTTAATTCTGAAGAAATTTCCTCTTGCATTTGGTGCCCATATTTTTATTCTACATTGCATTTACTTTTATAAATAATTTTTGGAATTAATCATATCTCTGAAATTACAGTCTTTTAGATTAATCCGATTTTTTAAATTTTCAGCCGTTTTTTATGTTCTACCAAGACCAACAACTGTGTAAAGTTTGGGAGAAATTGGTGGAGCGGTTACCAATACACGGTTACATATACACATGTAATCATAAGTGGGCGTGGCTACGCCCATCTTCCATAATTTTTTAATATTCTGATTTTACATCTAAAAATTATTATTGGTGTCAATTTTCAGTGAATAAGCTTTAGAGTTACTAAAATATCGCAGTTTTCATATTTCTGAAAACTACCGTTATATGGGAAGTGGGCGTGGTTACGGTCCGATTTCGCCCATTTTCAATACCAACCTACCTTGGGTACAGGCCAAATTTCGTTGAGATATCTCTATTTTTGTTCGAGTTATCGTATACACGGACTGACGGACGGACAGAAAGACAGACAGATATGGCTTAATCGACTTCACTTTTTATTCTGATCATTTATATATACAGTTGTCTATATCTATCTCGATCCGTTTTGGCTGTTACAAGCAATCGTTATGTGAACAAAGTTAAAATACCCTTGTGCACAAGTGCACTCGGGTATAATTATATGAAGTGGTTGACACGAACTCGTAAAGAAATTTCTGTACGATGTCTTAAAAAAATTCTTCACATAGCAGAATTAGCTTAATTGATTTACCAATGTTCTTCAGAAATTTCGTAAAAGCATTGAAGTGTGCACAGTATACATATTTCGTTATAGAAAATCGGAAAGGAAATATCTTTACGAATCCTTTAAGATTTCTCCTCTATTCAGAATACTCTGAAAACATGGATTGCAGGGTAACTATTTTTTGGAGTGTTACTGATGTGGTTAGGATCTATTGTTTTACTTTTACAATGAGTTATTTTAGTTAGAAAGTAACCTGTTTGCATAAACATAAATACATATACAGTGAAAGCTCCCATAAGCGGACACCGATGGTCATTTAATTTTAGTCCGCCTATGTGAGATTCGTAAAAAGTAATCTAGAAGTTAAAATTTAAAAAGTTTAAATTGCGGGTTCCTGAATGAAATAATACTAATCCATGAATCAATAAAAAAGAGTGAATGCTAAATAAATTCAAATTTATGGCGTTTTCTTTTCTACAGAAAAGAAAACATTTTTGGATATAGACGTTATCTTACAGAGAATACTTCAGAGTAAAGAACTGTATACTCTGTTTTTCGATAAATTGACTTACCGTTGATTTGGTAACCCTCAAACAGATAGTTTCGGAATTTTCTGTAAACGAAAAATGTGTAGCTTGATTTTGTGCCACTTTTAAATGCGTGTATCTCGTAATCTATTTGCTGCTTTTTAAAAGTGAAAAGTGGAAAGAAAGAGTGATGGTTAGCAGAATATTTACCAATTAAAACTTGTATTATAGTTTTAAGGTTGTGCCAAAGAAACATCCGCATTTAAGTAACTTTAAAGTGAAATTGTACAATTAAAAAAAATGTTATTTAGTGTTCTAAAAAAATGTTTAAAAACGTAAAAAAAACTCATCACAAGTCGGTAGAATAGTCCCTGATCTCTTATTTCCCCATAATATTTTACTGCGATTTTGGGCGATTTAAAGAAATTATAAATTTTCTTAGGTAACTACTTGGTACAAAATCATGAGTTTTATGAACTAATTCACGGTGTTATAATTTAAAAGTTGGAACAAAACCTGTCAGGTAACCAAGAGAAAGTCTTAAACTAAAGGTCAGTGGAGGATTCGAGTCGATATTTAAAATAGAACGTAAGAGGCATCTGTTTATTGGGTTGGGGTCCACTGGACCCCGTGTGACCATTACGCCATTTTTTGGAGGTGTGACCATTACGGGTTAATTTTTGCGCGGAAAGGCCACTACTTCTAGTCCTACTACTGGCCCCAGTTTTAAATTGATATCTCAACTTTTAGAATTTTGGCCACAAAATAGGGTAAAACTTCCCATAGTGGCTTGTATAAATGGACTAAAAATAGAAAATAATATTTGCCAGTCCCATAGAATTTGTTTTAATAACTTTTGATTTTGAAATTTTAGCAAGTTATTATAAACAATTTATGAGATTGAGAACGTAAAACGTGGAGCGCATGCAATACAAAGCATTCGATTTATTTGACAATAGTCAAACTACATAACATAGACCCAAAATTTCTACGGAGAAAGTACAAATTTGAGATCGATTTTAAGCTTCATATCAATTCAGGTCTATTACACGCAACCCACGCTTTTCATTTTCAAACTCATAAATTGTTTATAATGACTTTTGCTAAAATTTAAAAATTATAAGTTATCAAAACCACTTCTATGGGACTGGGAAATATTTTTTTTTTCAATAGATACTAAAATAATTCAACTTGCAGTGAAAAGAGAACAGAATACTATGCAAGCAAAATATTTTGTGCTCTTGTTGAGTATATACATACATATCTACATACGCATATAGCAGGAATTAATTTCTTTTTGANTGTGTCGGGCCCACTACATTGAAAGTTTCTGGATCCACAACATTGAAAGTTTCTGGACACACAACATTGCAAGTTGATAAAANATTTTGTGCTCTTGTTGAGTATATACATACATATCTACATACGCATATAGCAGGAATTAATTTCTTTTTGATGGTGTGTCGGTCCGCTGTATATTTAACTTCTTCTGGCGGGGCGACATCTAGAGTCTTCTAATTGTATGTCTTTGATATGATACCTACAACGAGGTTGATATCTAGACTAGGCTGATATATAGANATTTACCGTTTATTAGAGCTTCGTGTCCGCTTATGGGAGATTTTTGTTCATGTTGTTGTTGTTGTAGCGGCTACTAAGCCCCGTTCGGGGCGGTTCATCTATCAACGTTGTCGTCAATTTCAGCTAGGGGGAGGCCCAGGAAGTGTGCGACTTCCATAGGGGCTGTCCATAGGGACAGGGGCGTTAGCTGAGTGGNCTGATATATAGACTTTGCCATAAATTTATAGTATAAATGGTGGTCTGGACACACAACATTGCAAGTTGATAAANCTAGTGGGATTCTCAGGGCACGTGAAGAGGTGCCGGGAGTCATGTGGACACTTTCCACATGCCGGGCATTGGTTGGGCACATCTTCGTTGATTCTGCTCAATTAGCTGTTGAGCCTGCTGCAATAGCCAGAGCGAAGTTGGGCTATTGTAGTGCGGGTCTCCCGAGGCAGACAAAGTTCTGTCCCGTCCACGTCCGGTGGTTGTGTGCCTAGAACGGCATTCACAGGGCGGGAGTCTAGATAACTTGAGACTGATTCCCTGTGAATGCCGTTCAGGGCCTGTCGGTAGGTTGACGGGTCCAGAGGTTGTTTGATATACCTCTGGACTTCGTCCGTCAGTTCGTAAAGATGCCTCCTGACGTGCCGTGGTGAGGGCTCTTCCGCCAGCAGTTGTCCGCAGGGATGGCCACGTCTGTGGCTCCCAGCAAGGAACTGCTTGCAGAGCATTATGTTATGCTCCTTTACTGGGAGCATCTGGGCCTCGCCATGAAGGTGGTGTTGAGGCGTCATCAGGAGGCATCCTGTCTATTGCGTCCTACTAGTCCCCGGCGACCATACGGACACTGCGTAGTTTAGAACCGGCCGGGTAATTGCCTTGTATGTTTCCAAGAACGTTTCTTTATCTTTGCCCCAAGTGCTGCCGGCCAGCGACTTGGCAGTCTGACCTCCTTCGTCCAGGTTGTGAAAAGGGTTGGTGAGGATTTCGCAGGGGATAGGGCAAGCTCCTTGCAGTGAAGAAGCGAGAAAGTTCGGAGAGGTAACCGTTTACTTTCGAGCACAAGTCATCAATTCCATTCCCAGACGCCATGATCGAACAATCGCCAGCATACGAGACTATATTAACACCCTCTAGTGGCTGAGGAAGCTTTGAGATGTAATAATTAAACAGTAGCGGGGACAACACACCACCCTGTGGTACCCCCTATTTAATTTTACGTGGCTTCCTAGTTTTGTCTCTGAAAATTACTGACGAGTGTCGACCACTCAGGTAATTCGCCGACCACCGTTTGAGTCCCTGTGGGAGTGAGGAGGCCTCTATATCTTCTAGTAGCGTTTTTTTTTTCATAACTAGAGCTGCTTGAGTCTCCGTGTCCGTTTATCGGAAAGTCCGTGCTTGGGAGAGCATTTTGTATGAAAAAAAAACGAAAATTGTGCGTTTCTAAGAATGTGTCCGCTTATAGGAGATGCCCGCTTATTAGAGCGAGCTTTCACTGTATCTGTGTATGAATTTATATAGGCTAAGGTTTATTATATTATTTTTAACGCATACGTTGTAATCGAAATATCGCAGTGTGCGATGCATTTTTGCCTGTTTTTCACAAACATTTGTACATATGTATGTAGATACATGAAGGCAAAATTAACCGTCCCTTCTAAATATGCTAAGTTTGTATTAAAAGTGTTTAGCTTGTGAAAATAGTTAAATTTAAAAATATACATATATAAATATGCAATGTGTATATTGGGGTGCCTTTTTTGCGATTTTTTTTGGGAAATATTTAAAATTAATAATTATTTAAATTAATAATAATTTAGGCCATTCAATTTCCAACAAAAAAAGTTCTAGAACACCAAATCACTTGTATCGCTATTTCTTGATATATTAGTCTTTGCAGTTGACCAACGATTTCTACATTTAGCTCAATAATCAATGGGAATTCCTCAATTTCAAAGCCCAACATCCCAAGAAATATTAATATTAGCAATTTGATGTTCTAGAATTTTATTGTAGGAAATTGAATATATTTAAAAAAGTCTGTCCTTTGCAATTTTTCTGTAGCCCTTGTTATTTACGAAACGGGCAAAAAACGGGAATTTCATGAAAATAGTGGGCTTAGTGACCCGTACTTACTCGCAAGTGGGAGTTAGAGTTACGCCGCAATGGACACTTTTGTAGAACATTCAATTCTAAAGAAAACCCCATCATTGACCATGGAAATACCATAAAATACCTCTGAGCAATAGAATTGAAGAAAAACTTCCAAAGTTTACGTGTATCTTGAATGGGAAATCTTTTCACGCCTTGGTCGAGCACTTAATATTAATATCAGGGAACTAGTTTTTAGATACTTTCCACAAAATTTTGAGGTGGGAGTAAAAAAAAAAATAGTCCTAGAAAAAAAGCACCGTGGTGTATATAGAATAAAGAAATTTGAGCAAAAATTAGCTAAATGTTCACAAAATTTAAAATATTTTATTCAGCACTAAAAAGTTCTAGGTGTGTAGTTTTGTATCATATTAAATTTTAATAATAATAATAGATTGGCGCTTACACATATGTTAGTGTTTGGCCGAGCTTCTCCTCCGATTTGTGGCGTGCGCCTTGATGTTGTCACACAAAGCGGAGGGACCTACAGTTTTACGCCGACTCCGAACGGCGATTGTATTTTTATGAGAAGCTNGATGTTGTCACACAAAGCGGAGGGACCTACAGTTTTACGCCGACTCCGAACGGCGATTGTATTTTTATGATAAGCTGTTTTTCATGGCAGAAATACACTCGGAGGCAAAATATATACTTTTTTCACTTTTATTTCAACATATATTGATTAAAAGAAAAATACTGATAAAAATAAAATATTTCACACAAACAACAAAAAATATAAGCGATAATCGCATGAGGCTATTGCCTGAAAAATTTAAAATGCACTTAGTGGCATTGTGCTACTATGATAGTCAACTTATGTACAGTAGACTGCATCACTCCTCTTACAAAAAAAAAATCGGTACCGTTTTTCCACTGGAATTATAAAATCTATTATACTTTACTTACTTACTTTACTTTCACCAAAATATTTCGCAAAAATATTAAGATTTACGTGAGCTGAACCGATTTGAAAATACCTCCAGAAATTGAGTTTTTTTATTAATAATAAATAGATTTTTAATATTTTTTGAACAAAATACCTCAGATGACTAAACAGTTTAAGCTTAAAAAGTTTGCATAAAAATATTTTAAAAAAAATTTTCTACGGTATCATAATTATGAGATTTTTGATGATGTTTTTGAACTTTTTACAAAGAAAAACTTAATAACTCAGAGATATTTTCTCACCCTTTTAATTTCTTTTCAAATAAGCTCATTCAAAGTATGAAAGAGGAAGGTAAGCAAAACGCGTGTCATTCCATGTTGAATTAAGATGTGTTGGTATTTGATAAAGAAAAATTTGGGACGTGAATGAGTTTTTGTTGCAAAGAAATAAAAAGGGTGAGAAAATATCTCTCCACTGATACCTCTATATCGGTAAAGTTTCGGAGCAGTTATTCAAGTTTTTCTTACACAAATCTTTGAAAAAGTTAAAAAAAACAGCATCAAAAATCTCATAATTATGATTCCGTTGATACAATTTTTTAATATTTTTATGTAGATTTTTTAGGTTAAACCGTTTTGTAATCTGGGGGGATTTTTCCAAAAAATCCTTTAAGAAACTATTTTTATTCATAAAAAACTCCATTTTTAGAGGTGTTTTCAAACCGGTCCNCTTTACTTACTTACTTTACTTTCACCAAAATATTTCGCAAAAATATTAAGATTTACGTGAGCTGAACCGATTTGAAAATACCTCCAGAAATTGAGTTTTTTTATTAATAATAAATAGATTTTTAATATTTTTTGAACAAAATACCTCAGATGACTAAACAGTTTAAGCTTAAAAAGTTTGCATAAAAATATTTTAAAAAAAATTTTCTACGGTATCATAATTATGAGATTTTTGATGATGTTTTTGAACTTTTTACAAAGAAAAACTTAATAACTCAGAGATATTTTCTCACCCTTTTAATTTCTTTTCAAATAAGCTCATTCAAAGTATGAAAGAGGAAGGTAAGCAAAACGCGTGTCATTCCATGTTGAATTAAGATGTGTTGGTATTTGATAAAGAAAAATTTGGGACGTGAATGAGTTTTTGTTGCAAAGAAATAAAAAGGGTGAGAAAATATCTCTCCACTGATACCTCTATATCGGTAAAGTTTCGGAGCAGTTATTCAAGTTTTTCTTACACAAATCTTTGAAAAAGTTAAAAAAAACAGCATCAAAAATCTCATAATTATGATTCCGTTGATACAATTTTTTAATATTTTTATGTAGATTTTTTAGGTTAAACCGTTTTGTAATCTGGGGGGATTTTTCCAAAAAATCCTTTAAGAAACTATTTTTATTCATAAAAAACTCCATTTTTAGAGGTGTTTTCAAACCGGTCCAACTCACGTAAATCTTAATATTTTTCCCAAATATTTTGATAGAAGTCTTAAAATATACTAGGTTTGGTAATCCCGCTTGAAAAACCGGAACTTTTTTTGGTGATGCAGTCTAATGTACAGTAGTCGAAAAAATTATAGCCATACCAAATTTTCACAAGTTTTAAAATATAATTTTTGTTGTTATTTCGTTTTGGTCAGTTTTTTATAGTTCATTCTATAACAACATCCGTATAAATACAAGGTGAAAGGCAGTGCCACACGAATGGGTATTTGCCAAAATTTGGTGCAAATCGTATACCATTTGTTTGAATACCCAAATATTTTTCCTTATCCCAATCACGAAAATTAATTTGTTGAAATTTTTCAATAAAACATCGCTTTATTGTAGCAATATTATGACTAAAAAAAAAAATTCCCATTTTTTTATTTCGTACCAATAACCCAATATAAAAATGTACCAATCTGTACAAATGTAACAATCGAGTGCCACTGCCTTAAAAATTTATTCAATTTTTAAAAAAAATCAACAAATTTTCGTAAAAATTTCGAATTTTTTAATTAGATTCTGAGTATGCAGTTGTATAAGAATAAAGTTCAAGTTTCAAGTGGCTAAAAACTACGATTGATTTTTATAATTTTTAAAAAACCTCGAAATTTGTACGAAAGTTTGATGAATTTTTTTTAAATATTACACAAATTTGGAAACTTGAATTTAACGGGTTTTGTTAAAGAATAAACTATATTTTTATAAAAAAACCAAAATTAAATAACAACGAGAATAATACTTTAAAACTTGGCAAAAAGTGGTTCGGCTATAATTTTTTGACCACAATATGTATTTTTTAATACCTTTAATTGGACATGCACATTGTACATAAAGAAAGTACATAACAAAATTAAAAAATATATGCCTTTTTTGCCTTTTTCGATGCTCATTTTGCCTTTTTTTAAGTTTTTAGTGCCTTAAAATGCGACATTTCTACAAGGGAGAGGGGGTGGTCAGAACACCTATACCAAACCTTTTCTATTTCGTTTGCTTCACTTTACACTTCACGAAAGCTTTTTTTCATAATTAAGAATAAAAAGAAAATTCTTAAATTTCATGCTCCATCTGATCGGGATTGAACCCGGACAGCCTTGGTAGCACCCAATTGTATCAAGCATCTTTGCATACACAGCTACCGCCATGCATGTAAATGTGCTTTCATATGTTGAGTTTGAATCAACACACATATGTATGTACACGATACAGTAACTACGTACGTGACCAGTTTTGGGCAACTGACTTTTCCTCTTAGGGCCAGTTTTTCAGTGCCAGTTTAAACTTAGATTAAGTAAACTGAGTTTAAATTAAACAGCTGGCTGACATTTGTTTGGCTGATCTTAGTTTAAACCAGCCACATCGGGCGTTTAAACTGAGTTTAAACTACAGCCGTGCGCGGAAAAACTGGCCCTTAGAGGGGGGAGTGGGGTAGAGGTTTACGCCGATTGATATTGCGGCGGTAGCGTCGCACAGTGTTTCGACTATATGGCGGCAGATAGAAAAAAGTCATGGTGACAGTTGATAAAAAAAACCGGTTGGACTTAGAGAGGGAAAAGTAAAAGTCACAAATACCACATTTCACATTATTTCCTCACCCCCTTCTTCACGAACGATACATACATACAGTTAAGTTGCGTTTTGCGATTAACCCATTAAAGAAAATGTTTCTTTTCGAACAATGGGAAAATCTCATCAGACGTTGGGAAAAAAGCGAGATTTATGGTATAACCTTTGTTTTCTGAGAGTGAAAAGCATGAAAAAAATTAACCAAAATTCCATCACATTTAACGACTGGGCTCACATTTTTTGTGAGTTTTGGACGTTATAGTGATCTCATCTTTCCCATATTTTATATTTAGGTTTTTCTAATAAAAGAGAGAGCACAAACTAAATTTCATCGAAATCGGATGAAATTTAATGTTTCCGCCCACGAGAGTAGAAAGCGTGGAAATTATTCCATCTTTACCAAATTTCATAATTCCCTATTTCTAAGTAAAACTAGAGCGCATGTCAAGTTTCAGTGAAATTGGTGCAGGTTTACTATTATTTCCACCTGCCTCCATATAGTCGAAACACTGTGCGTCGTCAATATTAGAAATAATCGGCGACGACGGCGACGACGGTGTCTCAAATAGCACCGGCGCATTTGGCCATTAGCCACATACCAAAGAACATAGGAAATCAATTCTTGTTTTCAATTTCGCAAAATACTGCTAAAAAGGACGCCTATTGAAATACTTTCATACAAAAAATTATTGATTAACCAATCATAAATACATAAATAAATTAAATCGAATAACTCCACGGTCATAATTGTGTTTCAAAATAAGCAGAACGATAATCACTCCACTTTTCCTCCCAAATCGCTCCGAAATATTTCACTCCAAAATTAGCAAATGACAGCACCGCTACCAAATTTATCGTCGTTTAAAGTACAAATCCGCGTATCAACAAAATGCAAAACCGCGTATCAAGATGATGCAAAACCGCGTATGTGAGGTTGCATAAATCATTTTCTAGAGAGTAAAAACACTCATATTTCAAAATGGTTTTCTTTAAAGCAATCGCATTTCTGGCTAGTATATATTAGGACGAATGGATAAGGTTTGAGCCAAGAGCTTGTGTGAGCAAATCCCATTTTTGACAGCAAACAGGGGCGGATCCAGCGGGGGGGTTTTGGGGGTTAAACTACGTGTCAGTCAGTGGCGGACCCACGGGGGCGTTTTAGTACATAGACGCCATATTATACATACATATGCGCCATATTAAAACATACCCCGTGCTTCCGCCACTGACTGACGCGTAGTTTAACACCCAAAACCCCCACGCTGGATCCACCACTGGCAGCAAATGTCAGTTACGCGGTTTAGCAGAATGACGATACGCGGTTTTGCAGTTTAAACGACGTTATGTAATTAGAGGGAGAACACGGTACACCATTTTCTCGTTCCAGTTCGCAAACATTGTTTACTTTTTTAATAACAAAATAAACAACTTATCTTTGTAAAAGGTTAGTGCTTTTTGAATAGTTTAGTTAAATAATACCTATATTTTACTAGTGTTTTGAATGTAAAAACTGGCGATTTAGTGCGTTTTGGACCGAGTAATTGCAAAGGAACAGTAGCCCATAAAAGTGTTGTGTCAATAACTTTAAAATGGTTAACATTATTAACCTTCCGCCATCGGAATATGATTATGAGGATCGAATAACGTCAATAGGTACCCCTCCCGACAACTTTGGATGCAATTGTACGAAAAATTTTAGTTTAGCACAGTGGTCGAAAATTTATAGCCTCACAATATCGTCAGAAAATGCGAACAGCTATTTCGTAGTACATGATAGTCATATGAGCAAGGGAGATTTTACCATAGGTTTTTTTAACAAATTATAACAAAAATTTGCTCCAGCTTTTACTTAAAGGTAAATAAAAGCACTGTGTACTTTCTTAGTGCATGATTTCAAAAAATATGTAAACAAGTTTTAATATTTTTTTTGTTATTTAATTTATTTTTTTTTTATAAAAGGGTAGTTCAAGTTCCAATTTTGTGTAAAATTAAATAAAAAATTCAACAAAAATTTCGAGCTTTTAAATAAGATTTCTTAGAAAGATTTCGGTAGATATGCAGTTTTGTAGGCCACTGAATTCTAGTAGAATAAAGTACACGTTCCAAATAACTTGATTTTTTAGAATTTCCTTTGCCGAAGATGTTACGGTTTTCTTCCATACAAAAATAAACTGTGCTTATTCGTTATACAGGGTGTCCCAGAAGTAACCTGCCAAACTTTAGGGGAAGGTAGGTTGGGGGTGGGATCTCTGATAAACAAAAAATTTTCAGGTAAAAGTGTCACCGTTTTGGAAATATTTAAATTTTTTTGAATTAAAAAAAATCGTGCCTTTTCATGTATTTTCTTTAATTGCATCTACAAACCAGGCTATACTTAGCAAATTTTTTATGTAAAATACTTCCAGATAGTTGCTTATCCATACTCAAATGCAATGTAGTTAAAATATATTAAGGAACCATCATAAAATTAGGACTATTTTGGGATTTTTAACTTTTTGATATTTTCTTCCCCAACTTTGACTATCTCTGGTGAAAAAAAATTTTCTGAGCTATAACTTTACATTACATCAAAAAATTGCTCATTTAATAAAGATTTCAGAAAGGTGCCACTCTTACTGTTTCGAATAGAAAAAAAGTTATAGCCGCTTTTGTGGGCAAAGGACTGAGACATGCAAGAATGTATTTAATAGATTTAAATTTAAGTTGTTCTTGTTACCAACCAATGACATGCTAAATAGTACAAAGGTACATTATTACCTGCTCCTGACATTATTTTGTGTTACTTACCGGAATTCGTGAAAGTGGATTTTGTGAAATTGGATCCTTCGAACACTGTGTTATTAATACTATGACAGAGAACACGCAGTATATGTCGCTTGAATATGCGTATATTCACCTAATTTACGGTGAAGCTTGGTGTAATGCCAGAGCTGTTCAAATACTCTATGCAGAGCGATACCCCAATCATCGGCATCCGGGTCGTGAAGTATTCGCCCGGACCCATAGAGAAATATATGAAGGTAAGTGATGTTTATACCTTTCTTGTTTGCTTGCTTGTTAACTATCATTTTTCACTTTTTTAAGGTCGCATACCTGGAAGGCGTGGCGGCGAAACAGGACGTCCTGCCACGGTAGATGTTGAAGTTGTGTTAGAGGAAGTGGAACTAGGTCCATCGACTTCAGTGAGAATGATGGAAAGACGGACGGGAATACCAAAAACTACAGTTCACAAAGCTTTAAAAGACCATCGATTTCATCCCTACCACATTTAACGTTTTCAAGCTCTACAAGAAAGAGATTACCTGTCGAGGGTTAGATATTGCCGTGAAATGTTGCGAATGCATGAATCAGACCCCAACTTTTTTAATAAAATAATTTGGAGCGATGAATCATCATGCAAACGTGATGGTTATTTTCATTTACATAACCTTCACAGTTGTCAGATAGACAATCCTCACGACATGAGAGATGATCGTTCGCAGTACCGGTACAAAATAAATTTATGGTACGGTATTTTTAATTGTCGGATATTGGGACCTGTGGAACTGCCGCCAATGCTCAACTCTCACAGTTATTTAGAGTTCCTTCAGGAACGGCATCCAACTCTTTAGAAGATGTACCCTTAAACCTGCGGCGAAGACGGGTGCCCTGCTCACTACGGGCGGGAAGTAAGAGCTCATTTAGACGAAACTTATCCTCGCCGATAGATTGGACGATACGGGTCAATCACGTGGCCCGCTCGATCGCCAGACCTGAATCCATTATATTTTTTCCACTGGGGCTGTCTTAAGGACAAAATTTATTCAAAAACAATTCAAAACGAAGAGCATTTGCGGGAACAAATAAATGGAGCTGCTGCTGAGATAGCCCAATTGAGTTTAAGATCTCTAAAAGCGTCTTTTCTTAAAAGGTGCCGAGCTTGTATTAGAGTANTTGAGATAGCTCAATTGAGTTTAAGATCTCTAAAAGCGTCTTCTCTTAAAAGGTGCCGAACTTGTATTAGAGTAGAAGGTCGCCAATTTGAGCATATTTTATCAATAAATGAATAAATTTTTCTTCAAACAACTCATGTATATTTTATTTCACGTGAACCCATCCCCCACAAAAAATATTGATAGATATAGCCCTTGTTATAGACTCTAGTCCGAATTCCGGTAAGTAACATAAAATAATGTCAGGAGCAGGTAATAATGTACCTTTGTACTATTTAGCATGTCATTGGTCGGTAACGAGAGCAACTTAAATTTAAATCTATTAAATACATTCTAGCGTGTCTCAGTCCTTTGCCCACAAAAGCGGCTATAACTTTTTTTTTCTATTCGAAACAGTAAGAGTGGTACCTTTCTGAAATCTTTAGCAATTTTTTTGTGTAATGTAAAGTTATGGCTGAGATTTTTTATTTTTTTTCACCAGAGATAGTCAAAGTTGGGGAAGAAAATATCAAAAAGTTAAAAATCCCAAAATAGTCCTAATTTTATGATGGTTCTTTAAGATATTTTAACTACATTGCATTTTAGTATGGAGAAGCAACTATCTGGAAGTATTTGACGTAAAAAAAATTTACTAAGTATAGCCTGGTTTGTAGATACAATTAAAGAAAATACATGAAAAGGCACGATTTTTTTTATTAAAAAAAATTTAAATATTTCAAAGACGGTGATACTTTTACCTTAAAATTTTTTGTTTATCAGAATTCGCGCCCGATTGCGCTGTTATCTGCTGCCTCGTATGCTACTACAGCTGCTGGATTCTAATGCTAATGTCGTTGTTAACACGGCTACCAGCAGGGTTAGGATTTGCCTCATTTTAGTCCCTTGCTCGCTCGTTACATTGCTCTGAGCTTGTGCAACTCACGAGCAACAGACGAGGTTGTTTACAAAACGAGCACTCGTTAAGTACGAGCGCACGCGCTGAGCAGCCAGCGAGCGAGTAAGCAAACGAGGGTAGCGCAAGAGTAGAGCGGCAAGCAAACGAGGACCTCATTAGATCTGCCCTCGCGAGGTCGTCGTTGCGAGCGGGGCACTCATTTGCAGCAGCTGATGAGCGAGGCGAGTAAATGAGCGAGGCAAATGAGGCAAGCAGATTACACAGGCAAACGGATTGTTTGGTCAGAAAAAATGTATGGGATAAAAATTGTATCAACTAAGAATTTCGAGTAAAGGATTGTATGTACACATGTAGATATGTATATACATATATACACATCAGAGCTCTGTAATGATGGAATCAATTGAGTGTCCATTCTCATTTTATTCGTTTCAAAGATGTGATTTGATTTAAAAAAATTAACAACCACTCTTGAGATTGGTTACAAATTGTAAACACAAAATATGTAGTGTGTTATGAAATGGTTGACACCCATTCACATAGAGAATGTGAATGCAAAAAAAAACTCAATTATGTATGATTGTACCTTTATGTGAATGCAATCTGTCATTATCATTCAGTACTAATGCTATTTGTTGTATCAGGGTTGAGATTTTTGTACTCAAAATGTCAAACCAGAAGATTGTCATCTCCCTTAAAATAAGTAAACAAATATGTATTTGGTACTAAAATATTTTTCTAAGTGTTTGGCCGAGCTTCTGCCCAAACTTGAGGCATGAGTTCTGTTGTTGTGGCATAAATGGATACACCTATGTACATATTTAAGACTGACTCCGAACAACAAATGATTTTATAAGAAGAGTTTTCAAGGCAGAACTATACTTGAGGTTTTGCCATTGCGTGCCGAAAGACGACTGCTATTTTGGGTTATGATCTGACCAGGGATTTAACCATGGTCCTATGGAGTGCAAGTACGCACATGTAATCACTCTGCTACAGCGGCCGCCGTAAGTGCATGCTATTCATATGTATGTACACATCAGGGATGTTGCGAATGTGGAATTTTAGAGCGCGGATGCGAATGCGGATGCGGATGTTTAAACGCTAACATCCGCGGATGCGGATGCGAATGCGGATGTCAAGTATTTTTATACCCGAGCGCACTTGTGCACAAGGGTATTATAAATTTGTTCACATAACCGTTGTTTTTAACAGGCACATCCCATAAGACGTCAGTTTTAAGAAATGCGAAAACTGCAATATTTTAGTAACTACTGAAGCTTATTCACCCAAAATTAATATTTACAATAATTTTTAGGCAGGATTTGCTGTTAAAAATGTTGTCAATATCATCAACAGAGCAAAAATCGCTCAGCCTATGTGTTTAGAGAACAGCTAAACCCTTGACAACAACATTGTATTACGAAATCTATTTAGTTCAGTATTTTTTCTTCTCACTGTAGTACGACTTCTGTATTTACTTTGCAATTGTATGTACATACTTGTATATAAGCATAATGTATCTAGTTGTTATCACTTTTTTCATTTTCTATTTTCTGCTTTTTGCATGTGCAATGTCATTTCGGTCATACTGTAAATATATATACATATTGTTGATAAAACTTTGAGTCTGCAAGAGCAGCTCTGGCATTAATAAAACCAGTTATTGTAAAGACAGCGAACCAAGCATTACTTGTTCATCCTTTTATTTTAGTTGTAAAAAGTCTTGCAAACACAAGTACTTTTTCATTTTGGTGACCCCGACGTGATCTACATATATCACGTGCGATTATATTGCGAAATTATTGTTTGCTAAATTCGCCAATTAATTTATTGTAATTTTCGCGAATTATAAATTGCTTCACTTGCACATAATTGCACACTGTCTTCATTGAACATTAAGCTTCTACTTAGTTTGTCGTAAGGTATGGCACCGCACAAAGGGCAGAAAGGTGACACTTCCAACAAAGGTGAAACCACGTTTCTAAAAATGAAATGCGCTTCGTATATCAAAGAGCTTGCTGCCATGGAGAAATTCATTAGTGCGGAAGGTCTTAAAGAGCTCATTGAAGAGGAGCTATCTATCCGGTTAGAGCTCTTGTGCGAGCTTAAGCATAACTTCGAAACCGTGCAGTCCAAGCTAGAAGAGCATGATTATGAGGAGCTTGAAGCGGATTCGCGTCCTAAATTCACCGAAGGCTATATTTGAGTGAAGACGGCGCTAACAAAGGAGATAAGTTCGCGCCACGTGCCTGAAATGCGGCATTGGTCTACTATTCGCCACCTTGCAGCAGAGGATCAAGCAACTTCAATTATCATCTCTCAACCGAAGGCCCGTCTACCTCCATTGCAGATCCCGAAATTTGGAGGAGCGTACACCGAATGGCCCAATTTCTACTCAATGTTTGAAACGATGGTGGGTAACGATCCTGAACTGACCAAAATTGAAAAGTTCCAGCATCTATTTATTTATTCATGAAGTCAATGAAACAAGGTTCTTACTGCCTACTTAAAGCGATTAATTATAAGGTAAATATATTTGAGCTAATTTGAAATAGTTCTACTTAATCAAAAAACTGTATACAACAATGAAATAAAAGCATCTTTATACAAAGAGAAATCTAAACTGACAGAATTCGAGATCTCATTAAAATCACGGAGAGCGCGCGCCAAAGCAGCATTTTTCGCATAATCAGTCTTAACTTTATCTGGGTAGAAGGGATAACACTTGTGTAGTGTCTTGAGAGGGACTAGAAAGTGAATCCTTTTTAGCAAAGATGGACAATCAATTGTACCATTAATGATACTAAAAACGAACGACAGAGAGAGAATCGATCTCCTTGAAACAAGTGACTGAAGGTTGATTAAGAGCAGGCGTGAATGATAGGAAGGGATAGGATCAGAAAATTTTAAAGAACGAAGTTCAGATTTTAAGAATACTTTTTGAACCTTTTCAATCCTATTAATAGAAAACTGGAAATAAGGTCGCCAAAGAAAAGCAGCGTACTCAACCTAGAACGAACAAAAGTTGTAAAAAGCAATTTTAGCGTATAAGGGTCCGAAAATTTTGAACTGTTTCTTCGAACAAAACCTAGAATTGAATATGCCTTAGTTAAAATAAAATTTATGTGACTGTTAAACGAGAAATGTGTGTCAAAAATTACTCCAAGGTCCTTAATTTCTACTACAGATTGAAGCACATTATTAGATATTGTGAAAGACGTTTTTGAAATATTTGACTTTTCGAAAAAGTAATTTCAAAACATGTTTTTACGTTTAACGGAAGACCACACTTCTCACACCAGACACACTGCGTATCCAAATCCGCTTGAAGATACTTTGCATCAGTCGCGTCTTTAAT
>NW_016161495.1:41068-50886 GCF_001687245.7 Rhagoletis zephyria
ATTTTGGAACAGACGCTGTCAAATGTTGTAAAGCGTGGAAAATGCTACGGTAACCAAAACACCTAGCAAACAGGTGGGCAAACAATTAAATTCCAATCCTCGTAAGGCGTTCATCGCTGTTCAAACTGTTTGTTTTGCGATAGTGCTGATCACCATATATATCGCTCTTAAATAGACAAAAAGACTGCAGCTTTGTACAAATTGCCTTAAAAAGGGCCACTTCTTAATACATTGCAAATCATCTGGCTGCAGAGATTGCAGTTCATCATACGCTTCTCCACGTAATTCCGAAGGCTGCACCTGTTATTGAAAAATTGCCAGATGATCCCTCAACTTTCAGTATCGCTCAAACACATCAATCACTCGTTAGCTCTCTCGCTGAGGCCACAAGTTCTTTTCCTAATAATGTGGTTATTTTGGCCACTGCTGTTATTTTCGTTAAAAACTATGTCGGCTCCCTGGTTCCCTGTAGAGCTATATTGGATTCAGCCTCGCAATTAAATTTTGTCTCATCGCGTTGCGTTAATATGCTTCGGCTAAAGCGAACTAAATCGACAACTCTTGTTTCTGGTATTGGTCAGACAGATCTTGTTGCTAATCACACTATAGAAATATATATGCAGTCACGGATTGGTAACTACACAAATTCATTTACTGCTGTTGTTACGCCATCCATCACTGAGAACAACCCAATTACACTTTGAACAATATCGAGTAGCAGATACCATCGAATATACAATTAGCAGACCCTTACTTTTACAAGTGTCAACGAATTGACATACTTATTGGAGCGGGTATATTTTTTGACCTCTTGTGTGTTGGAAAAATACGGTTGTCTGATAACCTGCCATTGTTGCAGAAAACTCGTTTGAGCTGGGTGGTTTCTGGAGGTGCGTTACCCATTACTCGTGCATCATCTTGCTTAGCTGCATTCAAAGCCCATTCGCTTGTAAATTATGCGGATGCATCTCTTGAAGAAGCAGTACAGAAATTTTGGGAAATTGAAAATATTTCTTCTTCTGTATCCAAGGTCAGCCAGGAAGAATTGGATTGTGAACGACATTTTCAAGAGCATTATACTAGGTTGGATTCGGGGGAGTATGCAGTCCGTTTACCATTTAAAGGAAACCCCGGTCAAATTGCTTCACTTGCACATAATTGCAAACTGTCTTCATTGAACATTAAGCTTCTACTTAGTTTGTCGTAAGGTATGGCACCGCAAAAAGGGCAGAAAGGTGACACTTCCAACAAAGGTGAAACCACGTTTCTAAAAATGAAATCCGCTTCGTATATCAAAGAGCTTGCTCCCATGGAGAAATTCACTAGTGCGGAAGGTCTTAAAGAGCTCATTGAAGAGGAGCTTAAGCATAACTTCGAAACCGTGCAGTCCAAGCTAGAAGAGCATGAAAGCTATATTTGAGTGAAGACGGCACTAACAAAGGAGATAAGTTCGCGCCACGTGCCTGAAATGCGGCATTGGTCTACTATTCGCCACCTTGCAGCAGAGGATCAAGCAACTTCAATTATCATCTCTCAACCGAAGGCCCGTCTACCTCCATTGCAGATCCCGAAATTTGGAGGAGCGTACACCGAATGGCCCAATTTCTACTCAATGTTTGAAACGATGGTGGGTAACGATCCTGAACTGACCAAAATTGAAAAGTTCCAGCATCTATTTATTTATTCATGAAGTCAATGAAACAAGGTTCTTACTGCCTACTTAAAGCGATTAATTATAAGGTAAATATATTTGAGCTAATTTGAAATAGTTCTACTTAATCAAAAAACTGTATACAACAATGAAATAAAAGCATCTTTATACAAAGAGAAATCTAAACTGACAGAATTCGAGATCTCATTAAAATCACGGAGAGCGCGCGCCAAAGCAGCATTTTTCGCATAATCAGTCTTAACTTTATCTGGGTAGAAGGGATAACACTTGTGTAGTGTCTTGAGAGGGACTAGAAAGTGAATCCTTTTTAGCAAAGATGGACAATCAATTGTACCATTAATGATACTAAAAACGAACGACAGAGAGAGAATCGATCTCCTTGAAACAAGTGACTGAAGGTTGATTAAGAGCAGGCGTGAATGATAGGAAGGGATAGGATCAGAAAATTTTAAAGAACGAAGTTCAGATTTTAAGAATACTTTTTGAACCTTTTCAATCCTATTAATAGAAAACTGGAAATAAGGTCGCCAAAGAAAAGCAGCGTACTCAACCTAGAACGAACAAAAGTTGTAAAAAGCAATTTTAGCGTATAAGGGTCCGAAAATTTTGAACTGTTTCTTCGAACAAAACCTAGAATTGAATATGCCTTAGTTAAAATAAAATTTATGTGACTGTTAAACGAGAAATGTGTGTCAAAAATTACTCCAAGGTCCTTAATTTCTACTACAGATTGAAGCACATTATTAGATATTGTGAAAGACGTTTTTGAAATATTTGACTTTTCGAAAAAGTAATTTCAAAACATGTTTTTACGTTTAACGGAAGACCACACTTCTCACACCAGACACACTGCGTATCCAAATCCGCTTGAAGATACTTTGCATCAGTCGCGTCTTTAATAACGGAAAATATTTTTAAGTCGGCGGCGTACAGCAAAAAATTGGCGAACGAGAAATAGCTGCCTATGTCATTAATAAATAAAACGAACAGTAGTGGACCCAAAATGCTTCCTTGAGGAACTCCAGAAGTGGCAATGAAAGGTTCCGAAGAAACGCCATCAATTGTCACCACGCACCGCCTATTGCTTAAGTAGGGTTTTATCCATTTAAGAAAAACAGAGCGAAAGCCCAAAACTGCAAGTTTGTGTAATAAAATTTTATGTGAAACTTTATCAAACGCTTTCGAAAAATCTGTGTAAATACAGTCAACTTGGAGTCCTGCCATATAGCTGCAATGCAGTATTCACTGAATACTGCTAAATTGGAGACTGTAGAACGTCCAGCAACAAATCCATGCTGACTAGGTGAAATAATGCTCTTAGTAGCAAAAAAAATCTTCTCTTTGATAATGCTTTCAAACAGTTTGGAGACAATCGAGAGCTTCGAGATAGGCCTATAATTACAAACGTCATTTTTATTACCGCTTTTAAAAAGCGGAGAAATTGATGTCAGCTTCCAGTCATCAATAAAATTTTCAGAAGACAAAGATTTATTGAAAAGCATTTTCAACGGAGTGACAATCGCCGGACAATTTAAAAAAAACAGCTGAGAGTCCATCAGCATCCGTTTGCGTAGAGGGTTTTAACCTTAGTATTCCTTCTATGATATCATCTGAAGAGAGACTCAAACTGCCAAAATTGATGGACGATAATTGATTAGGTGCGGGAAAACTGTCTGAAACATCAGAATCAAACTCATCATGTTGTGCGAAGTTTGCTTTGAAAAAATCAGCAAACAAGTTAACTACTTCAGTTGGCGTGCTCACAAATTTTTCACCCATCCTTACTGCCGATGGAACCCAGGAGGATGACTTTTTTGATTTAACGTAATGCCAAAATATCTTTGGGTTAGACTTTATATTTGACTCGATGCTACGCATATAGTTATTGTAAAGAAACTTATCTAAACAATTGAATTGCTTTTGATACTGCTGGAACTTAGAAAAGAAACTTTGGTTGTTGGTTTTTTTGAACTTTTTGTAAAATTCGTTGCGCTGATTCTTAAGCGATTTAGGTTCCCGGTTGTACCACGGAAGCTTGTAGAGTCTCCTTTTAATTAAGGCAATATTTTCAAGAAACAGCTCATTCAGATGAGATTTAAAGTTAGAAAAACATAAAGAAACATCGGCATCAAGTAACACTTGCTCTCAATATCAACAAGAAGAGTATTCAGCTTTAAAAAGTCGCAGGAAGTCGCACTAGACGCGATTCGCTCATTAGAAATAAATGACCATAACTACGACAAGGCCGTAGGTATACTCCAAGATCGCTTTAACAATAAACGTTTGAACTTTCGGGCACATATAAAGGAATTATTTGGGTTATAGAAATGCGAGAGAGGTGATGTTGACCAGCTGAGAGAGCTAAGCGATATGTTCACCGCCAACCTTCGAGCACTCCAGACGATAGCAACTAAAGAGCAGATAGCAGATGGTATACCAGCACATCTCATTGTGAACAAATTCGATGTGGACTCTCAAATGAAATGGGAAGAAACTACACCAGTCAAGGAGCTGCCTACGCTGGATTCTGTGATTTCATTTTGGAACAGACGCTGTCAAATGTTGTAAAGCGTGGAAAATGCTACGGTAACCAAAACACCTAGCAAACAGGTGGGCAAACAATTAAATTCCAATCCTCGTAAGGCGTTCATCGCTGTTCAAACTGTTTGTTTTGCGATAGTGCTGATCACCATATATATCGCTCTTAAATAGACAAAAAGACTGCAGCTTTGTACAAATTGCCTTAAAAAGGGCCACTTCTTAAAACATTGCAAATCATCTGGCTGCAGAGATTGCAGTTCATCATACGCTTCTCCACGTAATTCCGAAGGCTGCACCTGTTATTGAAAAATTGCCAGATGATCCCTCAACTTTCAGTATCGCTCAAACACATCAATCACTCGTTAGCTCTCTCGCTGAGGCCACAAGTTCTTTTCCTAATAATGTGGTTATTTTGGCCACTGCTGTTATTTTCGTTAAAAACTATGTCGGCTCCCTGGTTCCCTGTAGAGCTATATTGGATTCAGCCTCGCAATTAAATTTTGTCTCATCGCGTTGCGTTAATATGCTTCGGCTAAAGCGAACTAAATCGACAACTCTTGTTTCTGGTATTGGTCAGACAGATCTTGTTGCTAATCACACTATAGAAATATATATGCAGTCACGGATTGGTAACTACACAAATTCATTTACTGCTGTTGTTACGCCATCCATCACTGAGAACAACCCAATTACACTTTGAACAATATCGAGTAGCAGATACCATCGAATATACAATTAGCAGACCCTTACTTTTACAAGTGTCAACGAATTGACATACTTATTGGAGCGGGTATATTTTTTGGCCTCTTGTGTGTTGGACAAATACGGTTGTCTGATAACCTGCCATTGTTGCAGAAAACTCGTTTGGGCTGGGATGTTTCTGGAGGTGCGTTACCCACCACTCGTGCATCATCTTGCTTAGCTGCATTCAAAGCCCATTCGCTTGTAAATTATGCGGATGCATCTCTTGAAGAAGCAGTACAGAAATTTTGGGAAATTGAAAATATTTCTTCTTCTGTATCCAAGGTCAGCCAGGAAGAATTGGATTGTGAACGACATTTTCAAGAGCATTATACTAGGTTGGATTCGGGGGAGTATGCAATCCGTTTACCATTTAAACGAAACCCCGGTCAACTTGGGAATTCATATAGTAATGCACTCAATCGGTTGAGAAATATTGAGCGGAAACTGGAGCGCAAGCCTGATTTGAAAACTCAATACGCATCGTTCATGTCGGAGTACGCTGGTTTGGGACATATGTCTATAGTAGAAAAGATTCCGCCTGGCGTAGTAACGGTCTTCTTGCCACATCACTGTGTTTTAAAGGAAGATAGTACTACGACTAAGCTGGGCGTTGTTTTTGATGGCTCCGCTCGAACATCCTCTGGGTTTTCATTAAATGACATATTAATGGCGGGGCCCACTATTCAGTCTAAATTGTTTGGCACTCTTCTTCGCTTTCGCTCTCATAAGATTGCCTTGACGGGAGATATAGGAAAAATGTATAGATGCGTTCGAATGTCAGACCCTGATAGTTATGCGCAACGTGTTCTTTGGAGAGAAAATCGGAAAAACTACCCCCAAAATTTTTAAATTGGATTCTGTCACGTATGGAACAAAGCCAGCGTCTTTTCTCGCGATCAGAGCCATGCAGAAATTAGCACGAGAGGAGCGCGAATCATTTCCCATCGGATCAGATATCGTATTTCGTGACTTCTACGTCGATGACTTGATTTCAGAAGGTGAATCTGTAGAAGAAGTTTTGGAAATCAAACGAAAAACTAGCGAGTTACTGTGCAGAGGTAATTTTGATATTCGAAAGTGGTGTTCTGATAGTCCTCTCGTATTATCTGAAATTACCGAGTGTGATCGAGAGAAGCTTCTTAAATTCCACGACGGAACTAATATCGCAAGGACTTTGGGTTTATGCTGGAATCCAGACTGTGACGACTTCCTTTTCTCATTTTCTCCTCAAGTTTCCAATAAAAAGGGCGCCAAACGATTCGAATTGTCGATGATCGCACGATTTTACGACCCACTTGGATTAATAGGCCCAGTGATTGCGAAGGCAAAGATTTTTTTACAACTCCTATGGAAGGAAAAACTGCATTGGGACGAAAGTTTGCCTCAATCGCTCCAAGCCGTGTGGAACGAGTTATACAGGGGCTGCGAAGTCATAGGAAAATGCAGCTTTCCCAGATTCGTTTTGAGTAGCAGAGATAAAGTTGTTGTCCATGCATTTTGCGACGCAAGTTTATCAGCTTATGGCGCATGCATCTATACATCAACTGGATGCCCTAGCTCAATTAAAACAGCGCTACTTTGTTCTAAATCGCGCGTTTCCCCTCTTAAAACCCTTACAGTTCCCAAG
The DNA here is from genome assembly GCF_001687245.7 of Rhagoletis zephyria. Lineage (NCBI taxonomy): Eukaryota > Metazoa > Arthropoda > Insecta > Diptera > Tephritidae > Rhagoletis > Rhagoletis zephyria. The sequence goes on from NW_016161495.1 coordinate 47,653, forward strand.
CTTGAGTTGTCTGCTGCAGCGTTATTAGCAGATCTAGTCGCTTCAGTGGCACGATTAGGTTCTTTCGGAGCTGAATTTCATTGCTGGTCGGATTCGACGATTGTACTTTCGTGGCTGAAGGAATCATCTTCAAATTTTAACATTTTTGTGGCTAATCGCGTTAGCAGTATTCAATCGTTGACTAGTGGAATGGAGTGGCATTATGTGCCCGCAAAAATTAATCCAGCAGACGTATTATCTAGGGCAGCAACACCTCAAGAGCTTGTGGACTCTAAGCTATGGAAATACGGCCAATATTTCTTGCGCGGTCCAGTCTACAACTGGCCTCAATCACCTCTAAACGTCATTGATCTTCCTGAAAGGCGCAAACGCGTTCTCGCGTCAACGTTTGTTGCCACTGACTCTTCAACATCTTCAAAGTTCCCAAACGATTTTGATAAAATGCAAAGAATATACGCTTACATTTACAAGTTCGCTCATCGTAGCTCTCCTCTCCCTACTACTACAGGAAACTTAAGCGCAATTCGGATTAAGCGTGGAACTCAATTGCTATTCCGAATGATCCAGAGAGTACATCTGGCGGCAGAATATAAGGTGCTTCAAGAAAATAGACCGGTTGATTCATCTAGCAAAATCTAGAATCTTAACCCGTTTTTGGACTCGGAAGGCGTAATTAGAGTTGGCGGTAGACTCAAAAATTCAACATTGGAATTCGAATCGAAACCCAATATACTTTTACCGAAAAAACACCCTCTCACGTATGCGGTTATTGCTCATTATCATCGCATCTTGCTTCATGCTGGGCCACATTCGTTACTCGCGTCAATACGGCTGCAGTATTGGCCCATAGGTGGCAAGCGTGCGGTAAACCGCATTGTCAATAAATGCATCATCTGCTTTCGAGCGAAACCTATGCTACAAGAGCATATAATGGCTAATCGAGCATTTGTAGTCACGGGAGTGGACTTTTGCGGTCCATTCTTTTACAAGTCTGAGGTCCGTAACAAGCCACCGATAAAATGCTACGTTTCTTTATTCGTTTGTTTCGCAACAAAGGCGATATACATGGACCTGGTTGCTGATTTGTTTACCTCAGCGTTTCTTGCAGCCTTGAAAAGATTGTATCTCTGCGTGGCAAACCGAAAACGATATGGTCTGATAATGTGACCAATTTTGTCGGTGCCAAAAATGAGTTAGCTGAATTACGGAATTTGTTCAAAAGCAGCTCACACAGCGAAGCAATTGTGGATCAATATTTGAATGATGGAATTGACTGGCAGTTTATACCCCCCCGCTCTCCGCATTTTGGTAGACTGTGAGAGGCAGCCATTAAGCCTGCCAAGTATCATTATAAGCGCACCGTAGGCCTCTCAGTTTTAACCTTTGATGAACTGCGTACATTAGCTTGTAAAATATCAGCCATTTTAAATTCACGACCATTATGTCCACTTTCAGAAAACCCGGATGACATAGAAGTATTAACACCGCCTCATTTTCTGACTGCAGCTTCACTCACATCTTTTATTGAGCCTGATGTTACGCTAATTAATCTAAATCGGCTCGACAGGTGGCAGCGAGTGTCACGCTTGCAGCAGATTTTCTGGGAGAAATGGAGCAAAGAATATCTGACGACCTTGCAACAACGAGTTAAGTGGAGTGCCAGCAAACCAAACATTTCAGTCGGGGCTATGGTCCTAATCATGGAGGAAAATGTTCCCCCTCTAAAATGGCAACTAGCTCGAGTCATCGATACCATTAAAGGCAATGATGGCGTTTCACATGTAGCTGTGCTTAAATTTAGTGGCGGTACAACCAGACATACCATTAAAAAGCTTTCTCCACTCCCATTAGAGGATACTTCTGTTGAAACGCAAAGCCTTCCAACGGGGGCAGGATGTTTAGAGAACAGCTAAACCCTTGATAACAAGATTGTATTACGAAATCTATTTACTACAGTATTTTTTCTCCTCACTGTAGTACCACTTATGTATTTACTTTGCAATTGTATGTACATACTTGTATATAAGCATAATGTATCTAGTTGTTATCACTTTTTTCAATTTCTATTTTCCGCCTTTTGCATGTGCAATGCCATTTCGGTCATACTGTAAATATATATACATATTGTTGATAAAACTTTGGGTCTGCAAGAGCAGCTCTGGCATTAATAAAACCAGCCAATGAATAAAAACGCAGTGCACCCAATCTACATCATGCGATACTTTCTACACCGAAGAATAACAGTGGAGGAGCCGCACAAGCGAAACGGTCCCGTACAGTGCACAAATTGTCAAGAATTTGGGCATACCAGAACATACTGTACCTTGCTTCCAGTGTGTGTTGCCTGTGGCGACCTTCACGCTTCCGCTTCTTGCAAGGCTATCAAAGCTGATATGGCTGTAAAGAAATGCAGTAATTGCGGAGGTAACCACATCGCCAATTATAGGGGATGCCCTGTATACAAAGACTTAAAGTCTCGGTGCAACACAGCCGTACGCTCTTCCACTACTCCAACTAGCTCTTATACATACCAACACCTCACACCATCAACCACTACATCAGGAGCCTTTTTTGCCAACGTACAGCGAGTTCCCAACGTTTCTTTTGCCGACGCATTAAAACTACAAACGCAGCCAAGCACGGCGAAATCAAACTCCAATCAAGAAACATCTGCAAATATTAAATGAATAATACTGAGCAAATGCAGCCGAACCCCCGTACTTGTGGCATAGAAGGAATGATATTGAATCTTACCCATTGTATGACTCAATTCATGTCTACTATGCAAAATATGATTGAAGACCTCATAAAGGCTCAAAACCAATTGTTGCAAATTGTGCGTTGAAAATTTGCTTATGGAATGCTAACGGTGTAAACCAGCGTAGATTAGAACTCAGTCAATTTCTCACTTAATACAACATAGATGTTGTGCTACTGTCCGAGACGCATTTACCAAATCAATTATAACGGGTGATTTTTTTGAGGTTAGGATTTTCATGCATTAGTATTTGACAGATCACGTGGGATTTCAGACATGGTGTCAAAGAGAAAGATGCTCAGTANTGTGCGTTGAAAATTTGCTTATGGAATGCTAACGGTGTAAACCAGCGTAGATTAGAACTCAGTCAATTTCTCACTTAATACAACATAGATGTTGTGCTACTGTCCGAGACGCATTTACCAAATCAATTATAACGGGTGATTTTTTTGAGGTTAGGATTTTCATGCATTAGT